>NW_028128569.1:0-23964 GCF_965231255.1 Vanellus vanellus | reverse complement strand
CACACAATTTGGCCCTCTCTGCTTTCCTGCGCACTCTATCCTCAAAAGCACCTTTTTTCACTTTCGGCGCTGTTTGGAGCAAAAAAGACAAACGTCCAGCTTTTGCTGCCACAGCAAAGGTGCCAGCGGGGAAAAGTGATGCTGCTTCTCACTGCCTCCTGGAACCCCTTCAAATGCCCCAGACAATTTGGCCCTCTCTGCTTTCCTGAAAAGTCTATCCTCAAAAGCACCTTTTTTCACTTTCGGCGCTGTTTGGAGCAAAAAAGACAAACGTCCAGCTTTTGCTGCCACAGCAAAGGTGCCAGCGGGGAAAAGTGATGCTGCTTCTCACTGCTTCCTGGAACCCCTTCAAATGCCCCACACAATTTGGCCCTCTCTGCTTTCCTGCGCACGCTATCCTCAAAAGCACCTTTTTTCACTTTCGGCGCTGTTTGGAGCAAAAAAGACAAACGTCCAGCTTTTGCTGCCACAGCAAAGGTGCCAGCGGGGAAAAGTGATGCTGCTTCTCACTGCTTCCTGGAACCCCTTCAAATGCCCCAGACAATTTGGCCCTCTCTGCTTTCCTGAAAAGTCTATCCTCAAAAGCACCTTTTTTCACTTTCGGCGCTGTTTGGAGCAAAAAAGACAAACGTCCAGCTTTTGCTGCCACAGCAAAGGTGCCAGCGGGGAAAAGTGATGCTGCTTCTCACTGCCTCCTGGAACCCCTTCAAATGCCCCAGACAATTTGGCCCTCTCTGCTTTCCTGAAAAGTCTATCCTCAAAAGCACCTTTTTTCACTTTCGGCGCCCTCCGGAGGAATAAAGACAAACGTCCAGCTTTTGCTGCCACAGCAAAGGTGCCAGCGGGGAAAAGTGATGCTGGTCCTCACTGCCTCCTGGAACCCCTTCAAATGCCCCAGACAATTTGGCCCTCTCTGCTTTCCTGCGCACTCTATCCTCAAAAGCACCTTTTTTCACTTTCGGCGCTGTTTGGAGCAAAAAAGACAAACGTCCAGCTTTTGCTGCCACAGCAAAAGTGCCAGCGGGGAAAAGTGATGCTGGTCCTCACTGCCTCCTTAAACCGCTTCAAATGCCCCAGACAATTTGGCCCTCTCTGCTTTCCTGAGCACGCTATCCTCAAATGCACCTTTTTTCACTTTCGGCGCTGTTTGGAGCAAAAAAAGACAAACGTCCAGCTTTTGCTGCCACAGCAAAGGTGCCAGCGGGGAAAAGTGATGCTGGTCCTCACTGCCTCCTGGAACCCCTTCAAATGCCCCAGACAATTTGGCCCTCTCTGCTTTCCTGCGCACTCTATCCTCAAAAGCACCTTTTTTCACTTTCGGCGCTGTTTGGAGCAAAAAAGACAAACGTCCAGCTTTTGCTGCCACAGCAAAGGTGCCAGCGGGGAAAAGTGATGCTGGTCCTCACTGCCTCCTGGAACCCCTTCAAATGCCCCAGACAATTTGGCCCTCTCTGCTTTCCTGCGCACTCTATCCTCAAAAGCACCTTTTTTCACTTTCGGCGCTGTTTGGAGCAAAAAAGACAAACGTCCAGCTTTTGCTGCCACAGCAAAGGTGCCAGCGGGGAAAAGTGATGCTGGTCCTCACTGCCTCCTGGAACCCCTTCAAATGCCCCAGACAATTTGGCCCTCTCTGCTTTCCTGCGCACTCTATCCTCAAAAGCACCTTTTTTCACTTTCGGCGCCCTCCGGAGGAAAAAAGACAAATGTCCAGCTTTTGCTGCCACAGCAAAAGTGCCAGCGGGGAAAAGTGATGCTGGTCCTCACTGCCTCCTTAAACCGCTTCAAATGCCCCAGACAATTTGGCCCTCTCTGCTTTCCTGAGCACGCTATCCTCAAATGCACCTTTTTTCACTTTCGGCGCTGTTTGGAGCAAAAAAGACAAACGTCCAGCTTTTGCTGCCACAGCAAAGGTGCCAGCGGGGAAAAGTGATGCTGCTTCTCACTGCCTCCTGGAACCCCTTCAAATGCCCCAGACAATTTGGCCCTCTCTGCTTTCCTGAAAAGTCTATCCTCAAAAGCACCTTTTTTCACTTTCGGCGCTGTTTGGAGCAAAAAAGACAAACGTCCAGCTTTTGCTGCCACAGCAAAGGTGCCAGCGGGGAAAAGTGATGCTGCTTCTCACTGCCTCCTGGAACCCCTTCAAATGCCCCAGACAATTTGTCCCTCTCTGCTTTCCTGAAAAGTCTATCCTCAAAAGCACCTTTTGTCACTTTCGACGCCCTCCGGAGGAAAAAAGACAAGCGTCCAGCTTTTGGTGCCACAGCAAAGGTGCCAGCGGGAAAAGTGATGCTGGTCCTCACTGCCTCCTGGAACCCCTTCAAATGCCCCACACAATTTGGCCCTCTCTGCTTTCCTGCGCACTCTATCCTCAAAAGCACCTTTTTTCACTTTCGGCGCTGTTTGGAGCAAAAAAGACAAACGTCCAGCTTTTGCTGCCACAGCAAAGGTGCCAGCGGGGAAAAGTGATGCTGCTTCTCACTGCCTCCTGGAACCCCTTCAAATGCCCCAGACAATTTGGCCCTCTCTGCTTTCCTGAAAAGTCTATCCTCAAAAGCACCTTTTTTCACTTTCGGCGCTGTTTGGAGCAAAAAAGACAAACGTCCAGCTTTTGCTGCCACAGCAAAGGTGCCAGCGGGGAAAGTGATGCTGCTTCTCACTGCTTCCTGGAACCCCTTCAAATGCCCCCACACAATTTGGCCCTCTCTGCTTTCCTGCGCACGCTATCCTCAAAAGCACCTTTTTTCACTTTCGGCGCTGTTTGGAGCAAAAAAGACAAACGTCCAGCTTTTGCTGCCACAGCAAAGGTGCCAGCGGGGAAAAGTGATGCTGCTTCTCACTGCTTCCTGGAACCCCTTCAAATGCCCCAGACAATTTGGCCCTCTCTGCTTTCCTGAAAAGTCTATCCTCAAAAGCACCTTTTTTCACTTTCGGCGCTGTTTGGAGCAAAAAAGACAAACGTCCAGCTTTTGCTGCCACAGCAAAGGTGCCAGCGGGGAAAAGTGATGCTGCTTCTCACTGCCTCCTGGAACCCCTTCAAATGCCCCAGACAATTTGGCCCTCTCTGCTTTCCTGCGCACTCTATCCTCAAAAGCACCTTTTTTCACTTTCGGCGCTGTTTGGAGCAAAAAAGACAAACGTCCAGCTTTTGCTGCCACAGCAAAAGTGCCAGCGGGGAAAAGTGATGCTGGTCCTCACTGCCTCCTTAAACCGCTTCAAATGCCCCAGACAATTTGGCCCTCTCTGCTTTCCTGAGCACGCTATCCTCAAAATGCACCTTTTTTCACTTTCGGCGCTGTTTGGAGCAAAAAAAGACAAACGTCCAGCTTTTGCTGCCACAGCAAAGGTGCCAGCGGGGAAAAGTGATGCTGGTCCTCACTGCCTCCTGGAACCCCTTCAAATGCCCCAGACAATTTGGCCCTCTCTGCTTTCCTGCGCACTCTATCCTCAAAAGCACCTTTTTTCACTTTCGGCGCTGTTTGGAGCAAAAAAGACAAACGTCCAGCTTTTGCTGCCACAGCAAAGGTGCCAGCGGGGAAAAGTGATGCTGGTCCTCACTGCCTCCTGGAACCCCTTCAAATGCCCCAGACAATTTGGCCCTCTCTGCTTTCCTGCGCACTCTATCCTCAAAAGCACCTTTTTTCACTTTCGGCGCTGTTTGGAGCAAAAAAGACAAACGTCCAGCTTTTGCTGCCACAGCAAAGGTGCCAGCGGGAAAGTGATGCTGGTCCTCACTCCTGGAACCCCTTCAAATGCCCCAGACAATTTGTCCCTCTCTGCTTTCCTGCGCACGCTATCCTCAAAAGCACCTTTTTTCACTTTCGACGCCCTCCGGAGGAAAAAAGACAAGCGTCCAGCTTTTGGTGCCACAGCAAAGGTGCCAGCGGGGAAAAGTGATGCTGCTTCTCACTGCCTCCTGGAACCCCTTCAAATGCCCCAGACAATTAGGCCCTCTCTGCTTTCCTGCGCACTCTATCCTCAAAAGCACCTTTTTTCACTTTCGGCGCTGTTTGGAGCAAAAAAGACAAACGTCCAGCTTTTGCTGCCACAGCAAAGGTGCCAGCGGGGAAAAGTGATGCTGGTCCTCACTGCCTCCTGGAACCCCTTCAAATGCCCCAGACAATTTGGCCCTCTCTGCTTTCCTGCGCACTCTATCCTCAAAAGCACCTTTTTTCACTTTCGGCGCTGTTTGGAGCAAAAAAGACAAACGTCCAGCTTTTGCTGCCACAGCAAAGGTGCCAGCGGGGAAAAGTGATGCTGCTTCTCACTGCCTCCTGGAACCCCTTCAAATGCCCCAGACAATTTGGCCCTCTCTGCTTTCCTGCGCACTCTATCCTCAAAAGCACCTTTTTTCACTTTCGGCGCCCTCCGGAGGAAAAAAGACAAATGTCCAGCTTTTGCTGCCACAGCAAAAGTGCCAGCGGGGAAAAGTGATGCTGGTCCTCACTGCCTCCTTAAACCGCTTCAAATGCCCCAGACAATTTGGCCCTCTCTGCTTTCCTGAGCACGCTATCCTCAAATGCACCTTTTTTCACTTTCGGCGCTGTTTGGAGCAAAAAAGACAAACGTCCAGCTTTTGCTGCCACAGCAAAGGTGCCAGCGGGGAAAAGTGATGCTGGTCCTCACTGCCTCCTGGAACCCCTTCAAATGCCCCAGACAATTTGGCCCTCTCTGCTTTCCTGCGCACGCTATCCTCAAAAGCACCTTTTTTCACTTTCGGCGCTGTTTGGAGCAAAAAAGACAAACGTCCAGCTTTTGCTGCCACAGCAAAGGTGCCAGCGGGGAAAAGTGATGCTGCTTCTCACTGCCTCCTGGAACCCCTTCAAATGCCCCAGACAATTTGGCCCTCTCTGCTTTCCTGCACACTATATCCTCAAAAGCACCTTTTTTCACTTTCGGCGCTGTTTGGAGCAAAAAAGACAAACGTCCAGCTTTTGCTGCCACAGCAAAGGTGCCAGCGGGGAAAAGTGATGCTGCTTCTCACTGCCTCCTGGAACCCCTTCAAATGCCCCAGACAATTTGGCCCTCTCTGCTTTCCTGCGCACGCTATCCTCAAAAGCACCTTTTTTCACTTTCGACGCTGTTTGGAGCAAAAAAGACAAACGTCCAGCTTTTGCTGCCACAGCAAAGGTGCCAGCGGGGAAAAGTGATGCTGGTCCTCACTGCCTCCTGGAACCCCTTCAAATGCCCCAGACAATTTGGCCCTCTCTGCTTTCCTGCGCACTCTATCCTCAAAAGCACCTTTTTTCACTTTCGGCGCTGTTTGGAGCAAAAAAGACAAACGTCCAGCTTTTGCTGCCACAGCAAAGGTGCCAGCGGGGAAAAGTGATGCTGCTTCTCACTGCCTCCTGGAACCCCTTCAAATGCCCCAGACAATTTGGCCCTCTCTGCTTTCCTGCGCACTCTATCCTCAAAAGCACCTTTTTTCACTTTCGGCGCCCTCCGGAGGAAAAAAGACAAATGTCCAGCTTTTGCTGCCACAGCAAAAGTGCCAGCGGGGAAAAGTGATGCTGGTCCTCACTGCCTCCTTAAACCGCTTCAAATGCCCCAGACAATTTGGCCCTCTCTGCTTTCCTGAGCACGCTATCCTCAAATGCACCTTTTTTCACTTTCGGCGCTGTTTGGAGCAAAAAAGACAAACGTCCAGCTTTTGCTGCCACAGCAAAGGTGCCAGCGGGGAAAAGTGATGCTGCTTCTCACTGCCTCCTGGAACCCCTTCAAATGCCCCAGACAATTTGGCCCTCTCTGCTTTTCTGAAAAGTCTATCCTCAAAAGCACCTTTTTTCACTTTCGGCGCTGTTTGGAGCAAAAAAGACAAACGTCCAGCTTTTGCTGCCACAGCAAAGGTGCCAGCGGGGAAAAGTGATGCTGCTTCTCACTGCCTCCTGGAACCCCTTCAAATGCCCCAGACAATTTGGCCCTCTCTGCTTTCCTGCACACTATATCCTCAAAAGCACCTTTTTTCACTTTCGGCGCTGTTTGGAGCAAAAAAGACAAACGTCCAGCTTTTGCTGCCACAGCAAAGGTGCCAGCGGGGAAAAGTGATGCTGGTCCTCACTGCCTCCTGGAACCCCTTCAAATGCCCCAGACAATTTGGCCCTCTCTGCTTTCCTGAAAAGTCTATCCTCAAAAGCACCTTTTTTCACTTTCGGCGCTGTTTGGAGCAAAAAAGACAAACGTCCAGCTTTTGCTGCCACAGCAAAGGTGCCAGCGGGGAAAAGTGATGCTGGTCCTCACTGCCTCCTGGAACCCCTTCAAATGCCCCAGACAATTTGGCCCTCTCTGCTTTCCTGCGCACTCTATCCTCAAAAGCACCTTTTTTCACTTTCGGCGCTGTTTGGAGCAAAAAAGACAAACGTCCAGCTTTTGCTGCCACAGCAAAGGTGCCAGCGGGGAAAAGTGATGCTGCTTCTCACTGCCTCCTGGAACCCCTTCAAATGCCCCAGACAATTTGGCCCTCTCTGCTTTCCTGCGCACTCTATCCTCAAAAGCACCTTTTTTCACTTTCGGCGCTGTTTGGAGCAAAAAAGACAAACGTCCAGCTTTTGCTGCCACAGCAAAAGTGCCAGCGGGGAAAAGTGATGCTGGTCCTCACTGCCTCCTTAAACCGCTTCAAATGCCCCAGACAATTTGGCCCTCTCTGCTTTCCTGAGCACGCTATCCTCAAATGCACCTTTTTTCACTTTCGGCGCTGTTTGGAGCAAAAAAAGACAAACGTCCAGCTTTTGCTGCCACAGCAAAGGTGCCAGCGGGGAAAAGTGATGCTGGTCCTCACTGCCTCCTGGAACCCCTTCAAATGCCCCAGACAATTTGGCCCTCTCTGCTTTCCTGCGCACTCTATCCTCAAAAGCACCTTTTTTCACTTTCGGCGCTGTTTGGAGCAAAAAAGACAAACGTCCAGCTTTTGCTGCCACAGCAAAGGTGCCAGCGGGGAAAAGTGATGCTGGTCCTCACTGCCTCCTGGAACCCCTTCAAATGCCCCAGACAATTTGGCCCTCTCTGCTTTCCTGCGCACTCTATCCTCAAAAGCACCTTTTTTCACTTTCGGCGCTGTTTGGAGCAAAAAAGACAAACGTCCAGCTTTTGCTGCCACAGCAAAGGTGCCAGCGGGGAAAAGTGATGCTGGTCCTCACTGCCTCCTGGAACCCCTTCAAATGCCCCAGACAATTTGTCCCTCTCTGCTTTCCTGCGCACGCTATCCTCAAAAGCACCTTTTTTCACTTTCGACGCCCTCCGGAGGAAAAAAGACAAGCGTCCAGCTTTTGCTGCCACAGCAAAGGTGCCAGCGGGGAAAAGTGATGCTGCTTCTCACTGCCTCCTGGAACCCCTTCAAATGCCCCAGACAATTTGGCCCTCTCTGCTTTCCTGCGCACGCTATCCTCAAATGCACCTTTTTTCACTTTCGGCGCTGTTTGGAGCAAAAAAGACAAACGTCCAGCTTTTGCTGCCACAGCAAAGGTGCCAGCGGGGAAAAGTGATGCTGCTTCTCACTGCCTCCTGGAACCCCTTCAAATGCCCCAGACAATTTGGCCCTCTCTGCTTTCCTGCGCACTCTATCCTCAAAAGCACCTTTTTTCACTTTCGGCGCTGTTTGGAGCAATAAAGACAAACGTCCAGCTTTTGCTGCCACAGCAAAGGTGCCAGCGGGGAAAAGTGATGCTGGTCCTCACTGCCTCCTGGAACCCCTTCAAATGCCCCAGACAATTTGGCCCTCTCTGCTTTCCTGCGCACTCTATCCTCAAAAGCACCTTTTTTCACTTTCGGCGCTGTTTGGAGCAAAAAAGACAAACGTCCAGCTTTTGCTGCCACAGCAAAGGTGCCAGCGGGGAAAAGTGATGCTGCTTCTCACTGCTTCCTGGAACCCCTTCAAATGCCCCAGACAATTTGGCCCTCTCTGCTTTCCTGAAAATCTATCCTCAAAAGCACCTTTTTTCACTTTCGGCTCTGTTTGGAGCAAAAAAGACAAACGTCCAGCTTTTGCTGCCACAGCAAAAGTGCCAGCGGGGAAAAGTGATGCTGGTCCTCACTGCCTCCTGGAACCCCTTCAAATGCCCCAGACAATTTGGTTCTCTCTGCTTTCCTGCGCACTCTATCCTCAAAAGCACCTTTTTTCACTTTCGGCGCTGTTTGGAGCAAAAAAGGCAAACGTCCAGCTTTTGCTGCCACAGCAAAGGTGCCAGCGGGGAAAAGTGATGCTGCTTCTCACTGCCTCCTGGAACCCCTTCAAATGCCCCAGACAATTTGGCCCTCTCTGCTTTCCTGCGCACTCTATCCTCAAAAGCACCTTTTTTCACTTTCGGCGCTGTTTGGAGCAAAAAAGACAAACGTCCAGCTTTTGCTGCCACAGCAAAGGTGCCAGCGGGGAAAAGTGATGCTGGTCCTCACTGCCTCCTGGAACCCCTTCAAATGCCCCAGACAATTTGGCCCTCTCTGCTTTCCTGCGCACGCTATCCTCAAAAGCACCTTTTTTCACTTTCGGCGCTGTTTGGAGCAAAAAAGACAAACGTCCAGCTTTTGCTGCCACAGCAAAGGTGCCAGCAGGGAAAAGTGATGCTGGTCCTCACTGCCTCCTGGAACCCCTTCAAATGCCCCAGACAATTTGGCCCTCTCTGCTTTCCTGCGCACTCTATCCTCAAAAGCACCTTTTTTCACTTTCGGCGCTGTTTGGAGCAAAAAAGACAAACGTCCAGCTTTTGCTGCCACAGCAAAGGTGCCAGCAGGGAAAAGTGATGCTGGTCCTCACTGCCTCCTGGAACCCCTTCAAATGCCCCAGACAATTTGGCCCTCTCTGCTTTCCTGCGTACTCTATCCTCAAAAGCACCTTTTTTCACTTTCGGCGCTGTTTGGAGCAAAAAAGACAAACGTCCAGCTTTTGCTGCCACAGCAAAGGTGCCAGCGGGGAAAAGTGATGCTGGTCCTCACTGCATCCTGGAACCCCTTCAAATGCCCCAGACAATTTGGCCCTCTCTGCTTTCCTGCGCACGCTATCCTCAAAAGCACCTTTTTTCACTTTCGGCGCTGTTTGGAGCAAAAAAGACAAACGTCCAGCTTTTGCTGCCACAGCAAAGGTGCCAGCGGGGAAAAGTGATGCTGGTCCTCACTGCCTCCTGGAACCCCTTCAAATGCCCCAGACAATTTGGCCCTCTCTGCTTTCCTGCGCACGCTATCCTCAAAAGCACCTTTTTTCACTTTCGGCGCCCTCCGGAGGAAAAAAGACAAGCGTCCAGCTTTTGCTGCCACAGCAAAGGTGCCAGCGGGGAAAAGTGATGCTGGTCCTCACTGCCTCCTGGAACCCCTTCAAATGCCCCACACAATTTGGCCCTCTCTGCTTTCCTGCGCACGCTATCCTCAAAAGCACCTTTTTTCACTTTCGGCGCTGTTTGGAGCAAAAAAGACAAACGTCCAGCTTTTGCTGCCACAGCAAAGGTGCCAGCGGGGAAAAGTGATGCTGCTTCTCACTGCCTCCTGGAACCCCTTCAAATGCCCCAGACAATTTGGCCCTCTCTGCTTTCCTGCGCACTCTATCCTCAAAAGCACCTTTTTTCACTTTCGGCGCTGTTTGGAGCAAAAAAGACAAACGTCCAGCTTTTGCTGCCACAGCAAAAGTGCCAGCGGGGAAAAGTGATGCTGGTCCTCACTGCCTCCTGGAACCCCTTCAAATGCCCCAGACAATTTGGCCCTCTCTGCTTTCCTGCGCACTCTATCCTCAAAAGCACCTTTTTTCACTTTCGGCGCTGTTTGGAGCAAAAAAGACAAACGTCCAGCTTTTGCTGCCACAGCAAAGGTGCCAGCGGGGAAAAGTGATGCTGGTCCTCACTGCCTCCTGGAACCCCTTCAAATGCCCCAGACAATTTGGCCCTCTCTGCTTTCCTGCGTACTCTATCCTCAAAAGCACCTTTTTTCACTTTCGGCGCTGTTTGGAGCAAAAAAGACAAACGTCCAGCTTTTGCTGCCACAGCAAAGGTGCCAGCGGGGAAAAGTGATGCTGGTCCTCACTGCCTCCTGGAACCCCTTCAAATGCCCCAGACAATTTGGCCCTCTCTGCTTTCCTGCGCACGCTATCCTCAAAAGCACCTTTTTTCACTTTCGGCGCTGTTTGGAGCAAAAAAGACAAACGTCCAGCTTTTGCTGCCACAGCAAAGGTGCCAGTGGGGAAAAGTGATGCTGGTCCTCACTGCCTCCTGGAACCCCTTCAAATGCCCCACACAATTTGGCCCTCTCTGCTTTCCTGCGCACGCTATCCTCAAAAGCACCTTTTTTCACTTTCGGCGCCCTCCGGAGGAAAAAAGACAAGCGTCCAGCTTTTGCTGCCACAGCAAAGGTGCCAGCGGGGAAAAGTGATGCTGGTCCTCACTGCCTCCTGGAACCCCTTCAAATGCCCCAGACAATTTGGCCCTCTCTGCTTTCCTGCGCACTCTATCCTCAAAAGCACCTTTTTTCACTTTCGGCGCTGTTTGGAGCAAAAAAGACAAACGTCCAGCTTTTGCTGCCACAGCAAAGGTGCCAGCGGGGAAAAGTGATGCTGCTTCTCACTGCCTCCTGGAACCCCTTCAAATGCCCCAGACAATTTGGCCCTCTCTGCTTTCCTGCACACTCTATCCTCAAAAGCACCTTTTTTCACTTTCGGCGCTGTTTGGAGCAAAAAAGACAAACGTCCAGCTTTTGCTGCCACAGCAAAGGTGCCAGCGGGGAAAAGTGATGCTGGTCCTCACTGCATCCTGGAACCCCTTCAAATGCCCCAGGCAATTTGGCCCTCTCTGCTTTCCTGCGCACGCTATCCTCAAAAGCACCTTTTTTCACTTTCGGCGCTGTTTGGAGCAAAAAAGACAAACGTCCAGCTTTTGCTGCCACAGCAAAGGTGCCAGCGGGGAAAAGTGATGCTGGTCCTCACTGCCTCCTGGAACCCCTTCAAATGCCCCAGACAATTTGGCCCTCTCTGCTTTCCTGCGCACGCTATCCTCAAAAGCACCTTTTTTCACTTTCGGCGCCCTCCGGAGGAAAAAAGACAAGCGTCCAGCTTTTGCTGCCACAGCAAAGGTGCCAGCGGGGAAAAGTGATGCTGGTCCTCACTGCCTCCTGGAACCCCTTCAAATGCCCCACACAATTTGGCCCTCTCTGCTTTCCTGCGCACGCTATCCTCAAAAGCACCTTTTTTCACTTTCGGCGCTGTTTGGAGCAAAAAAGACAAACGTCCAGCTTTTGCTGCCACAGCAAAGGTGCCAGCGGGGAAAAGTGATGCTGCTTCTCACTGCCTCCTGGAACCCCTTCAAATGCCCCAGACAATTTGGCCCTCTCTGCTTTCCTGCGCACTCTATCCTCAAAAGCACCTTTTTTCACTTTCGGCGCTGTTTGGAGCAAAAAAGACAAACGTCCAGCTTTTGCTGCCACAGCAAAGGTGCCAGCGGGGAAAAGTGATGCTGGTCCTCACTGCCTCCTGGAACCCCTTCAAATGCCCCAGACAATTTGGCCCTCTCTGCTTTCCTGCGCACGCTATCCTCAAAAGCACCTTTTTTCACTTTCGGCGCCCTCCGGAGGAAAAAAGACAAGCGTCCAGCTTTTGCTGCCACAGCAAAGGTGCCAGCGGGGAAAAGTGATGCTGGTCCTCACTGCCTCCTGGAACCCCTTCAAATGCCCCACACAATTTGGCCCTCTCTGCTTTCCTGCGCACGCTATCCTCAAAAGCACCTTTTTTCACTTTCGGCGCTGTTTGGAGCAAAAAAGACAAACGTCCAGCTTTTGCTGCCACAGCAAAGGTGCCAGCGGGGAAAAGTGATGCTGCTTCTCACTGCCTCCTGGAACCCCTTCAAATGCCCCAGACAATTTGGCCCTCTCTGCTTTCCTGCGCACTCTATCCTCAAAAGCACCTTTTTTCACTTTCGGCGCTGTTTGGAGCAAAAAAGACAAACGTCCAGCTTTTGCTGCCACAGCAAAAGTGCCAGCGGGGAAAAGTGATGCTGGTCCTCACTGCCTCCTGGAACCCCTTCAAATGCCCCAGACAATTTGGCCCTCTCTGCTTTCCTGCGCACTCTATCCTCAAAAGCACCTTTTTTCACTTTCGGCGCTGTTTGGAGCAAAAAAGACAAACGTCCAGCTTTTGCTGCCACAGCAAAGGTGCCAGCGGGGAAAAGTGATGCTGGTCCTCACTGCCTCCTGGAACCCCTTCAAATGCCCCAGACAATTTGGCCCTCTCTGCTTTCCTGCGTACTCTATCCTCAAAAGCACCTTTTTTCACTTTCGGCGCTGTTTGGAGCAAAAAAGACAAACGTCCAGCTTTTGCTGCCACAGCAAAGGTGCCAGCGGGGAAAAGTGATGCTGGTCCTCACTGCCTCCTGGAACCCCTTCAAATGCCCCAGACAATTTGGCCCTCTCTGCTTTCCTGCGCACGCTATCCTCAAAAGCACCTTTTTTCACTTTCGGCGCTGTTTGGAGCAAAAAAGACAAACGTCCAGCTTTTGCTGCCACAGCAAAGGTGCCAGTGGGGAAAAGTGATGCTGGTCCTCACTGCCTCCTGGAACCCCTTCAAATGCCCCACACAATTTGGCCCTCTCTGCTTTCCTGCGCACGCTATCCTCAAAAGCACCTTTTTTCACTTTCGGCGCCCTCCGGAGGAAAAAAGACAAGCGTCCAGCTTTTGCTGCCACAGCAAAGGTGCCAGCGGGGAAAAGTGATGCTGGTCCTCACTGCCTCCTGGAACCCCTTCAAATGCCCCAGACAATTTGGCCCTCTCTGCTTTCCTGCGCACGCTATCCTCAAAAGCACCTTTTTTCACTTTCGGCGCTGTTTGGAGCAAAAAAGACAAACGTCCAGCTTTTGCTGCCACAGCAAAGGTGCCAGCGGGGAAAAGTGATGCTGCTTCTCACTGCCTCCTGGAACCCCTTCAAATGCCCCAGACAATTTGGCCCTCTCTGCTTTCCTGCGCACTCTATCCTCAAAAGCACCTTTTTTCACTTTCGGCGCTGTTTGGAGCAAAAAAGACAAACGTCCAGCTTTTGCTGCCACAGCAAAAGTGCCAGCGGGGAAAAGTGATGCTGGTCCTCACTGCCTCCTGGAACCCCTTCAAATGCCCCAGACAATTTGGCCCTCTCTGCTTTCCTGCGCACTCTATCCTCAAAAGCACCTTTTTTCACTTTCGGCGCTGTTTGGAGCAAAAAAGACAAACGTCCAGCTTTTGCTGCCACAGCAAAGGTGCCAGCGGGGAAAAGTGATGCTGGTCCTCACTGCCTCCTGGAACCCCTTCAAATGCCCCAGACAATTTGGCCCTCTCTGCTTTCCTGCGTACTCTATCCTCAAAAGCACCTTTTTTCACTTTCGGCGCTGTTTGGAGCAAAAAAGACAAACGTCCAGCTTTTGCTGCCACAGCAAAGGTGCCAGCGGGGAAAAGGGATGCTGGTCCTCACTGCCTCCTGGAACCCCTTCAAATGCCCCAGACAATTTGGCCCTCTCTGCTTTCCTGCGCACGCTATCCTCAAAAGCACCTTTTTTCACTTTCGGCGCTGTTTGGAGCAAAAAAGACAAACGTCCAGCTTTTGCTGCCACAGCAAAGGTGCCAGTGGGGAAAAGTGATGCTGGTCCTCACTGCCTCCTGGAACCCCTTCAAATGCCCCACACAATTTGGCCCTCTCTGCTTTCCTGCGCACGCTATCCTCAAAAGCACCTTTTTTCACTTTCGGCGCCCTCCGGAGGAAAAAAGACAAGCGTCCAGCTTTTGCTGCCACAGCAAAGGTGCCAGCGGGGAAAAGTGATGCTGGTCCTCACTGCCTCCTGGAACCCCTTCAAATGCCCCAGACAATTTGGCCCTCTCTGCTTTCCTGCGCACTCTATCCTCAAAAGCACCTTTTTTCACTTTCGGCGCTGTTTGGAGCAAAAAAGACAAACGTCCAGCTTTTGCTGCCACAGCAAAGGTGCCAGCGGGGAAAAGTGATGCTGCTTCTCACTGCCTCCTGGAACCCCTTCAAATGCCCCAGACAATTTGGCCCTCTCTGCTTTCCTGCACACTCTATCCTCAAAAGCACCTTTTTTCACTTTCGGCGCTGTTTGGAGCAAAAAAGACAAACGTCCAGCTTTTGCTGCCACAGCAAAAGTGCCAGCGGGGAAAAGTGATGCTGGTCCTCACTGCCTCCTGGAACCCCTTCAAATGCCCCAGACAATTTGGCCCTCTCTGCTTTCCTGCGCACTCTATCCTCAAAAGCACCTTTTTTCACTTTCGGCGCTGTTTGGAGCAAAAAAGACAAACGTCCAGCTTTTGCTGCCACAGCAAAGGTGCCAGCGGGGAAAAGTGATGCTGGTCCTCACTGCCTCCTGGAACCCCTTCAAATGCCCCAGACAATTTGGCCCTCTCTGCTTTCCTGAAAAGTCTATCCTCAAAAGCACCTTTTTTCACTTTCGGCGCCCTCCGGAGGAATAAAGACAAACGTCCAGCTTTTGCTGCCACAGCAAAGGTGCCAGCGGGGAAAAGTGATGCTGCTTCTCACTGCCTCCTGGAACCCCTTCAAATGCCCCAGACAATTTGGCCCTCTCTGCTTTCCTGCACACTCTATCCTCAAAAGCACCTTTTTTCACTTTCGGCGCTGTTTGGAGCAAAAAAGACAAACGTCCAGCTTTTGCTGCCACAGCAAAAGTGCCAGCGGGGAAAAGTGATGCTGGTCCTCACTGCCTCCTGGAACCCCTTCAAATGCCCCAGACAATTTGGCCCTCTCTGCTTTCCTGCGCACGCTATCCTCAAAAGCACCTTTTTTCACTTTCGGCGCTGTTTGGAGCAAAAAAGACAAACGTCCAGCTTTTGCTGCCACAGCAAAGGTGCCAGCGGGGAAAAGTGATGCTGCTTCTCACTGCCTCCTGGAACCCCTTCAAATGCCCCAGACAATTTGGCCCTCTCTGCTTTCCTGCGCACTCTATCCTCAAAAGCACCTTTTTTCACTTTCGGCGCTGTTTGGAGCAAAAAAGACAAACGTCCAGCTTTTGCTGCCACAGCAAAGGTGCCAGCGGGGAAAAGTGATGCTGCTTCTCACTGCCTCCTGGAACCCCTTCAAATGCCCCAGACAATTTGGCCCTCTCTGCTTTCCTGCGCACTCTATCCTCAAAAGCACCTTTTTTCACTTTCGGCGCTGTTTGGAGCAAAAAAGACAAACGTCCAGCTTTTGCTGCCACAGCAAAGGTGCCAGCGGGGAAAAGTGATGCTGCTTCTCACTGCTTCCTGGAACCCCTTCAAATGCCCCAGACAATTTGGCCCTCTCTGCTTTCCTGCGCACTCTATCCTCAAAAGCACCTTTTTTCACTTTCGGCGCTGTTTGGAGCAAAAAAGACAAACGTCCAGCTTTTGCTGCCACAGCAAAAGTGCCAGCGGGGAAAAGTGATGCTGGTCCTCACTGCCTCCTGGAACCCCTTCAAATGCCCCAGACAATTTGGCCCTCTCTGCTTTCCTGCGCACTCCATCCTCAAAAGCACCTTTTTTCACTTTCGGCGCTGTTTGGAGCAAAAAAGACAAACGTCCAGCTTTTGCTGCCACAGCAAAGGTGCCAGCGGGGAAAAGTGATGCTGGTCCTCACTGCCTCCTGGAACCCCTTCAAATGCCCCAGACAATTTGGCCCTCTCTGCTTTCCTGAAAAGTCTATCCTCAAAAGCACCCTTTTTCACTTTCGGCGCTGTTTGGAGCAAAAAAGACAAACGTCCAGCTTTTGCTGCCACAGCAAAGGTGCCAGCGGGGAAAAGTGATGCTGGTCCTCACTGCCTCCTGGAACCCCTTCAAATGCCCCAGACAATTTGGCCCTCTCTGCTTTCCTGCGCACTCTATCCTCAAAAGCACCTTTTTTCACTTTCGGCACTGTTTGGAGCAAAAAAGACAAACATCCAGCTTTTGCTGCCACAGCAAAGGTGCCAGCGGGGAAAAGTGATGCTGGTCCTCACTGCCTCCTGGAACCCCTTCAAATGCCCCAGACAATTTGGCCCTCTCTGCTTTCCTGAAAAGTCTATCCTCAAAAGCACCTTTTTTCACTTTCGGCGCTGTTTGGAGCAAAAAAGACAAACGTCCAGCTTTTGCTGCCACAGCAAAGGTGCCAGCGGGGAAAAGTGATGCTGCTTCTCACTGCCTCCTGGAACCCCTTCAAATGCCCCAGACAATTTGGCCCTCTCTGCTTTCCTGCGCACGCTATCCTCAAAAGCACCTTTTTTCACTTTCGGCGCTGTTTGGAGCAAAAAAGACAAACGTCCAGCTTTTGCTGCCACAGCAAAGGTGCCAGCGGGGAAAAGTGATGCTGGTCCTCACTGCCTCCTGGAACCCCTTCAAATGCCCCAGACAATTTGGCCCTCTCTGCTTTCCTGCGCACGCTATCCTCAAAAGCACCTTTTTTCACTTTCGGCGCCCTCCGGTGGAAAAAAGACAAGCGTCCAGCTTTTGCTGCCACAGCAAAGGTGCCAGCGGGGAAAAGTGATGCTGGTCCTCACTGCCTCCTGGAACCCCTTCAAATGCCCCAGACAATTTGGCCCTCTCTGCTTTCCTGCGCACTCTATCCTCAAAAGCACCTTTTTTCACTTTCGGCGCTGTTTGGAGCAAAAAAGACAAACGTCCAGCTTTTGCTGCCACAGCAAAGGTGCCAGCGGGGAAAAGTGATGCTGCTTCTCACTGCCTCCTGGAACCCCTTCAAATGCCCCAGACAATTTGGCCCTCTCTGCTTTCCTGCGCACTCTATCCTCAAAAGCACCTTTTTTCACTTTCGGCGCTGTTTGGAGCAAAAAAGACAAACGTCCAGCTTTTGCTGCCACAGCAAAAGTGCCAGCGGGGAAAAGTGATGCTGGTCCTCACTGCCTCCTGGAACCCCTTCAAATGCCCCAGACAATTTGGCCCTCTCTGCTTTCCTGAAAAGTCTATCCTCAAAAGCACCTTTTTTCACTTTCGGCGCTGTTTGGAGCAAAAAAGACAAACGTCCAGCTTTTGCTGCCACAGCAAAGGTGCCAGCGGGGAAAAGTGATGCTGCTTCTCACTGCCTCCTGGAACCCCTTCAAATGCCCCAGACAATTTGGCCCTCTCTGCTTTCCTGCGCTCTCTATCCTCAAAAGCACCTTTTTTCACTTTCGGCGCTGTTTGGAGCAAAAAAGACAAACGTCCAGCTTTTGCTGCCACAGCAAAGGTGCCAGCGGGGAAAAGTGATGCTGCTTCTCACTGCCTCCTGGAACCCCTTCAAATGCCCCAGACAATTTGGCCCTCTCTGCTTTCCTGCGCACTCTATCCTCAAAAGCACCTTTTTTCACTTTCGGCGCTGTTTGGAGCAAAAAAGACAAACGTCCAGCTTTTGCTGCCACAGCAAAGGTGCCAGCGGGGAAAAGTGATGCTGCTTCTCACTGCCTCCTGGAACCCCTTCAAATGCCCCAGACAATTTGGCCCTCTCTGCTTTCCTGAAAAGTCTATCCTCAAAAGCACCTTTTTTCACTTTCGGCGCTGTTTGGAGCAAAAAAGACAAACGTCCAGCTTTTGCTGCCACAGCAAAGGTGCCAGCGGGGAAAAGTGATGCTGCTTCTCACTGCCTCCTGGAACCCCTTCAAATGCCCCAGACAATTTGGCCCTCTCTGCTTTCCTGCGCACTCTATCCTCAAAAGCACCTTTTTTCACTTTCGGCGCTGTTTGGAGCAAAAAAGACAAACGTCCAGCTTTTGCTGCCACAGCAAAGGTGCCAGCGGGGAAAAGTGATGCTGCTTCTCACTGCCTCCTGGAACCCCTTCAAATGCCCCAGACAATTTGGCCCTCTCTGCTTTCCTGAAAAGTCTATCCTCAAAACACCTTTTTTCACTTTCGGCGCCCTCCGGAGGAATAAAGACAAACGTCCAGCTTTTGCTGCCACAGCAAAGGTGCCAGCCGGGGAAAAGTGATGCTGCTTCTCACTGCCTCCTGGAACCCCTTCAAATGCCCCAGACAATTTGGCCCTCTCTGCTTTCCTGCGCACTCTATCCTCAAAAGCACCTTTTTTCACTTTCGGCGCTGTTTGGAGCAAAAAAGACAAACGTCCAGCTTTTGCTGCCACAGCAAAAGTGCCAGCGGGGAAAAGTGATGCTGGTCCTCACTGCCTCCCTGGAACCCCTTCAAATGCCCCAGACAATTTGGCCCTCTCTGCTTTCCTGAAAAGTCTATCCTCAAAAGCACCTTTTTTCACTTTCGGCGCTGTTTGGAGCAAAAAAGACAAACGTCCAGCTTTTGCTGCCACAGCAAAGGTGCCAGCGGGGAAAAGTGATGCTGCTTCTCACTGCCTCCTGGAACCCCTTCAAATGCCCCAGACAATTTGGCCCTCTCTGCTTTCCTGCGCTCTCTATCCTCAAAAGCAGCTTTTTTCACTTTCGGCGCTGTTTGGAGCAAAAAAGACAAACGTCCAGCTTTTGCTGCCACAGCAAAGGTGCCAGCGGGGAGAAGTGATGCTGGTCCTCACTGCCTCCTGGAACCCCTTCAAATGCCCCAGACAATTTGGGCCTCTCTGCTTTCCTGCGCACTCTATCCTCAAAAGCACCTTTTTTCACTTTCGGCGCTGTTTGGAGCAAAAAAGACAAACGTCCAGCTTTTGCTGCCACAGCAAAGGTGCCAGCGGGGAAAAGTGATGCTGCTTCTCACTGCCTCCTGGAACCCCTTCAAATGCCCCAGACAATTTGGCCCTCTCTGCTTTCCTGCGCACTCTATCCTCAAAGCACCTTTTTCACTTTCGGCGCTGTTTGGAGCAAAAAAGACAAACGTCCAGCTTTTGCTGCCACAGCAAAGGTGCCAGCGGGGAAAAGTGATGCTGCTTCTCACTGCTTCCTGGAACCCCTTCAAATGCCCCAGACAATTTGGCCCTCTCTGCTTTCCTGAAAAGTCTATCCTCAAAAGCACCTTTTTTCACTTTCGGCGCTGTTTGGAGCAAAAAAGACAAACGTCCAGCTTTTGCTGCCACAGCAAAGGTGCCAGCGGGGAAAAGTGATGCTGGTCCTCACTGCCTCCTGGACCCCTTCAAATGCCCCAGACAATTTGGCCCTCTCTGCTTTCCTGCGCACTCTATCCTCAAAAGCACCTTTTTTCACTTTCGGCGCTGTTTGGAGCAAAAAGACAAACGTCCAGCTTTTGCTGCCACAGCAAAGGTGCCAGCGGGGAAAAGTGATGCTGCTTCTCACTGCCTCCTGGAACCCCTTCAAATGCCCCAGACCAATTTGGCCCTCTCTGCTTTCCTGCGCACGTATCCTCAAATTGCACCTTTTTTCACTTTCGGCGCTGTTTGGAGCAAAAAAGACAACAAACGTCCAGCTTTTGCTGCCACAGCAAAGGTGCCAGCGGGGAAAGTGATGCTGGTCCTCACTGCCTCCTGGAACCCCTTCAAATGCCCCAGACAATTTGGCCCTCTCTGCTTTCCTGAAAAGTCTATCCTCAAAGCACCTTTTTTCACTTTCGGCGCTGTTTGGAGCAAAAAGACAAACGTCCAGCTTTTGCTGCCACAGCAAAGGTGCCAGCGGGGAAAGTGATGCTGGTCCTCACTGCCTCCTGGAACCCCTTCAAATGCCCCAGACAATTTGGCCCTCTCTGCTTCCTGCGCACTCTATCCTCAAAAGCACCTTTTTTCACTTTCGGCGCTGTTTGGAGCAAAAAAGACAAACCGTCCAGCTTTTGCTGCCACAGCAAAGGTGCCAGCGGGGAAAAGTGATGCTGGTCCTCACTGCCTCCTGGAACCCTTCAAATGCCCCAGACAATTTGGCCCTCTCTGCTTTCCTGCGCACGCTATCCTCAAAAGCACCTTTTTTCACTTTCGGCGCCCTCCGGAGGAAAAAAGACAAACGTCCAGCTTTTGCTGCCACAGCAAAAGTGCCAGCGGGGAAAAGTGATGCTGGTCCTCACTGCCTCCTTAAACCGCTTCAAATGCCCCAGACAATTTGGCCCTCTCTGCTTTCCTGAGCACGCTATCCTCAAAAGCACCTTTTTTCACTTTCGGCGCTGTTTGGAGCAAAAAAGACAAACGTCCAGCTTTTGCTGCCACAGCAAAGGTGCCAGCGGGGAAAAGTGATGCTGCTTCTCACTGCTTCCTGGAACCCCTTCAAATGCCCCAGACAATTTGGCCCTCTCTGCTTTCCTGAAAAGTCTATCCTCAAAGCACCTTTTTTCACTTTCGGCTCTGTTGGAGCAAAAAAGACAAACGTCCAGCTTTTGCTGCCACAGCAAAAGTGCCAGCGGGGAAAAGTGATGCTGGTCCTCACTGCCTCCTGGAACCCCTTCAAATGCCCCAGACAATTTGGCCCTCTCTGCTTTCCTGCGCACTCTATCCTCAAAAGCACCTTTTTTCACCTTTCGGCGCTGTTTGGAGCAAAAAAGACAAACGTCCAGCTTTTGCTGCCACAGCAAAGGTGCCAGCGGGGGAAAAGTGATGCTGCTTCTCACTGCCTCCTGGAACCCCTTCAAATGCCCAGACAATTTGGCCCTCTCTGCTTTCCTGCGCACGCTATCCTCAAATGCACCTTTTTTCACTTTCGGCGCTGTTTGGAGCAAAAAAGACAAACGTCCAGCTTTTGCTGCCACAGCAAAGGTGCCAGCGGGGAAAAGTGATGCTGGTCCTCACTGCCTCCTGGAACCCCTTCAAATGCCCCAGACAATTTGGCCCTCTCTGCTTTCCTGAAAAGTCTATCCTCAAAAGCACCTTTTTTCACTTTCGGCGCTGTTTGGAGCAAAAAAGACAAACGTCCAGCTTTTGCTGCCACAGCAAAGGTGCCAGCGGGGAAAAGTGATGCTGGTCCTCACTGCCTCCTGGAACCCCTTCAAATGCCCCAGACAATTTGGCCCTCTCTGCTTTCCTGCGCACTCTATCCTCAAAAGCACCTTTTTTAACTTTCGGCACTGTTTGGAGCAAAAAGACAAACGTCCAGCTTTTGCTGCCACAGCAAAGGTGCCAGCGGGGAAAAGTGATGCTGGTCCTCACTGCCTCCTGGAACCCCTTCAAATGCCCCAGACAATTTGGCCCTCTCTGCTTTCCTGAAAAGTCTATCCTCAAAAGCACCTTTTTTCACTTTCGGCGCTGTTTGGAGCAAAAAAGACAAACGTCCAGCTTTTGCTGCCACAGCAAAGGTGCCAGCGGGGAAAAGTGATGCTGCTTCTCACTGCCTCCTGGAACCCTTCAAATGCCCCAGACAATTTGGCCCTCTCTGCTTTCCTGCGCACGCTATCCTCAAAAGCACCTTTTTTCACTTTCGGCGCTGTTTGGAGCAAAAAAGACAAACGTCCAGCTTTTGCTGCCACAGCAAAGGTGCCAGCGGGAAAAGTGATGCTGGTCCTCACTGCCTCCTGGAACCCCTTCAAATGCCCCAGACAATTTGGCCCTCTCTGCTTTCCTGCGCACGCTATCCTCAAAAGCACCTTTTTTCACTTTTCGGCGCCCTCCGGAGGAAAAAAGACAAGCGTCCAGCTTTTGCTGCCACAGCAAAGGTGCCAGCGGGGAAAAGTGATGCTGGTCCTCACTGCCTCCTGGAACCCCTTCAAATGCCCCAGACAATTTGGCCCTCTCTGCTTTCCTGCGCACTCTATCCTCAAAAGCACCTTTTTTCACTTTCGGCGCTGTTTGGAGCAAAAAAGACAAACGTCCAGCTTTTGCTGCCACAGCAAAGGTGCCAGCGGGGAAAGTGATGCTGCTTCTCACTGCCTCCTGGAACCCCTTCAAATGCCCCAGACAATTTGGCCCTCTCTGCTTTCCTGCGCACTCTATCCTCAAAAGCACCTTTTTTCACTTTCGGCGCTGTTTGGAGCAAAAAAGACAAACGTCCAGCTTTTGCTGCCACAGCAAAAGTGCCAGCGGGGAAAAGTGATGCTGGTCCTCACTGCCTCCTGGAACCCCTTCAAATGCCCCAGACAATTTGGCCCTCTCTGCTTTCCTGCGCACTCTATCCTCAAAAGCACCTTTTTTCACTTTCGGCGCTGTTTGGAGCAAAAAAGACAAACGTCCAGCTTTTGCTGCCACAGCAAAGGTGCCAGCGGGGAAAAGTGATGCTGCTTCTCACTGCCTCCTGGAACCCCTTCAAATGCCCCAGACAATTTGGCCCTCTCTGCTTTCCTGAAAAGTCTATCCTCAAAAGCACCTTTTTTTCACTTTCGGCGCTGTTTGGAGCAAAAAAGACAAACGTCCAGCTTTTGCTGCCACAGCAAAGGTGCCAGCGGGGAAAAGTGATGCTGCTTCTCACTGCCTCCTGGAACCCCTTCAAATGCCCCAGACAATTTGGCCCTCTCTGCTTTCCTGCGCACTCTATCCTCAAAAGCACCTTTTTTCACTTTCGGCGCTGTTTGGAGCAAAAAAGACAAACGTCCAGCTTTTGCTGCCACAGCAAAGGTGCCAGCGGGGAAAAGTGATGCTGCTTCTCACTGCCTCCTGGAACCCTTCAAATGCCCCAGACAATTTGGCCCTCTCTGCTTTCCTGAAAAGTCTATCCTCAAAAGCACCTTTTTTCACTTTCGGCGCTGTTTGGAGCAAAAAAGACAAACGTCCAGCTTTTGCTGCCACAGCAAGGTGCCAGCGGGGAAAAGTGATGCTGCTTCTCACTGCCTCCTGGAACCCCTTCAAATGCCCCAGACAATTTGGCCCTCTCTGCTTTCCTGCGCACTCTATCCTCAAAAGCACCTTTTTTCACTTTCGGCGCTGTTTGGAGCAAAAAAGACAAACGTCCAGCTTTTGCTGCCACAGCAAAAGTGCCAGCGGGGAAAAGTGATGCTGGTCCTCACTGCCTCCTGGAACCCCTTCAAATGCCCCAGACAATTTGGCCCTCTCTGCTTTCCTGAAAAGTCTATCCTCAAAAGCACCTTTTTTCACTTTCGGCGCTGTTTGGAGCAAAAAAGACAAACGTCCAGCTTTTGCTGCCACAGCAAAGGTGCCAGCGGGGAAAAGTGATGCTGCTTCTCACTGCCTCCTGGAACCCCTTCAAATGCCCCAGACAATTTGGCCCTCTCTGCTTTCCTGCGCTCTCTATCCTCAAAAGCACCTTTTTTCACTTTCGGCGCTGTTTGGAGCAAAAAAGACAAACGTCCAGCTTTTGCTGCCACAGCAAAGGTGCCAGCGGGGAGAAGTGATGCTGCTTCTCACTGCCTCCTGGAACCCCTTCAAATGCCCCAGACAATTTGGCCCCTCTCTGCTTTCCTGAAAAGTCTATCCTCAAAAGCACCTTTTTTCACTTTCGGCGCTGGTTTGGAGCAAAAAAGACAAACGTCCAGCTTTTGCTGCCACAGCAAAGGTGCCAGCGGGGAAAAGTGATGCTGCTTCTCACTGCCTCCTGGAACCCCTTCAAATGCCCCAGACAATTTGGCCCTCTCTGCTTTCCTGCGCACTCTATCCTCAAAAGCACCTTTTTTCACTTTCGGCGCTGTTTGGAGCAAAAAAGACAAACGTCCAGCTTTTGCTGCCACAGCAAAGGTGCCAGCGGGGAAAAGTGATGCTGCTTCTCACTGCTTCCCTGGAACCCCTTCAAATGCCCCAGACAATTTGGCCCTCTCTGCTTTCCTGAAAAGTCTATCCTCAAAAGCACCTTTTTTCACTTTCGGCTCTGTTTGGAGCAAAAAAGACAAACGTCCAGCTTTTGCTGCCACAGCAAAGGTGCCAGCGGGGAAAAGTGATGCTGGTCCTCACTGCCTCCTGGAACCCCTTCAAATGCCCCAGACAATTTGGCCCTCTCTGCTTTCCTGCGCACTCTATCCTCAAAAGCACCTTTTTTCACTTTCGGCGCTGTTTGGAGCAAAAAAGACAAACGTCCAGCTTTTGCTGCCACAGCAAAGGTGCCAGCGGGAAAAGTGATGCTGCTTCTCACTGCCTCCTGGAACCCCTTCAAATGCCCCAGACAATTTGGCCCTCTCTGCTTTCCTGCGCACGCTATCCTCAAAAGCACCTTTTTTCACTTTCGGCGCTGTTTGGAGCAAAAAAGACAAACGTCCAGCTTTTGCTGGCCACAGCAAAGGTGCCAGCGGGGAAAAAGTGATGCTGGTCCTCACTGCCTCCTGGAACC
>NW_028128570.1:0-143107 GCF_965231255.1 Vanellus vanellus | reverse complement strand
AGCAAAAGCTGGACGTTTGTCTTTTTTGCTCCGGAGGCTGCCGAAAGCGAAAATAGGTTCTTTTGAGGATGGAGTCCGCAGGAAAGCAGAGAGGGCCAAATTGTCTGTGGCATTTGAAAGGGTTCCAGGAGGCAGTGAGAACCAGCATTACTTTTCCCCGCTGGCACCTTTGCTGTGGCAGCAAAAGCTGGACGTTTGTCTTTTTTGCAATGGAGGCTGCCGAAAGCGAAAACAGGTGCTTTTGAGGATGGAGTCCGCAGGAAAGCAGAGAGGGCCAAATTGTCTGTGGCATTTGAAAGGGTTCCAGGAGGCAGTGAGAACCAGCATTACTTTTCCCCGCTGGCACCTTTGCTGTGGCAGCAAAAGCTGGACGTTTGTCTTTTTACCACCGGAGGGCGCCGAAAGTGAAAAAAGGCGCTTTTGAGGATAGAGTCCGCAGGAAAGCAGAGAGGGCCAAATTGTCTGGGGCATTTGAAAGGGTTCCAGGAGGCAGTGAGAACCAGCATTACTTTTCCCCGCTGGCACCTTTGCTGTGGCAGCAAAAGCTGGACGTTTGTCTTTTTTGCTCCGGAGGCTGCCGAAAGCGAAAACAGGTGCTTTTGAGGATGGAGTCCGCAGGAAAGCAGAGAGGGCCAAATTGTCTGTGGCATTTGAAGAGGTTCCAGGAGGCAGTGAGAACCAGCATTACTTTTCCCCGCTGGCACCTTTGCTGTGGCAGCAAAAGCTGGACGTTTGTCTTTTTTGCTCCGGAGGCTGCCGAAAGTGAAAACAGGTGCTTTTGAGGATGGAGTCCGCAGGAAAGCAGAGAGAGCCAAATTGTCTGGGGCATTTGAAGGAGTTCCAGGAGGCAGTGAGAACCAGCATTACTTTTCCCTGCTGGCACGTTTGCTGTGGCAGCAAAAGCTGGACGTTTGTCTTTTTTGCTCCGGAGGCTGCCGAAAGCGAAAACAGGTGCTTTTGAGGATGGAGTCCGCAGGAAAGCAGAGAGGGCCAAATTGTCTGTGGCATTTGAAAGGGTTCCAGGAGGCAGTGAGAACCAGCATTACTTTTCCCCGCTGGCACCTTTGCTGCGGCAGCAAAAGCTGGACATTTGTCTTTTTACCACCGGAGGGCGCCGAAAGTGAAAAAAGGCGCTTTTGAGGATAGAGTCCGCAGGAAAGCAGAGAGGGCCAAATTGTCTGGGGCATTTGAAAGGGTTCCAGGAGGCAGTGAGAACCAGCATTACTTTTCCCCGCTGGCACCTTTGCTGTGGCAGCAAAAGCTGGACGTTTGTCTTTTTTGCAATGGAGGCTGCCGAAAGCGAAAACAGGTGCTTTTGAGGATGGAGTCCGCAGGAAAGCAGAGAGGGCCAAATTGTCTGTGGCATTTGAAGAGGTTCCAGGAGGCAGTGAGAACCAGCATTACTTTTCCCCGCTGGCACCTTTGCTGTGGCAGCAAAAGCTGGACGTTTGTCTTTTTTGCTCCGGAGGCTGCCGAAAGCGAAAACAGGTGCTTTTGATGATGGAGTCCGCAGGAAAGCAGAGAGGGCCAAATTGTCTTTGGCATTTAAAGAGGTTCCAGGAGGCAGTGAGGACCAGCATTACTTTTCCACGCTGGCACCTTTGCTGCGGCAGCAAAAGCTGGACGTTTGTCTTTTTACCACCGGAGGGCGCCGAAAGTGAAAAAAGGCGCTTTTGAGGATAGAGTCCGCAGGAAAGCAGAGAGGGCCAAATTGTCTGGGGCATTTGAAAGGGTTCCAGGAGGCAGTGAGAACCAGCATTACTTTTCCCCGTTGGCACCTTTGCTGTGGCAGCAAAAGCTGGACGTTTGTCTTTTTTGCTCCGGAGGCTGCCGAAAGCGAAAACAGGTTATTTTGAGGATGGAGTCCGCAGGAAAGCAGAGAGGGCCAAATTGTCTGTGGCATATGAAAGGGTTCCAGGAGGCAGTGAGAACCAGCATTACTTTTCCCCGCTGGCACCTTTGCTGTGGCAGCAAAAGCTGGACGTTTGTCTTTTTTGCTCCGGAGGTTGCCAAAAGCGAAAACAGGTGCTTTTGAGGATGGAGTCCGCAGGAAAGCAGAGAGGGCCAAATTGTCTGTGGCATTTGAAAGGGTTCCAGGAGGCAGTGAGAACCAGCATTACTTTTCCCCGCTGGCACCTTTGCTGTGGCAGCAAAAGCTGGACGTTTGTCTTTTTTGCTCCGGAGGCTGCCGAAAGCGAAAACAGGTGCTTTTGAGGATGGAGTCCGCAGGAAAGCAGAGAGGGCCAAATTGTCTGTGGCATTTGAAAGGGTTCCAGGAGGCAGTGAGAACCAGCATTACTTTTCCACGCTGGCACCTTTGCTGCGGCAGCAAAAGCTGGACGTTTGTCTTTTTACCACCGGAGGGCGCCGAAAGTGAAAAAAGGCGCTTTTGAGGATAGAGTCCGCAGGAAAGCAGAGAGGGCCAAATTGTCTGTGGCATTTGAAAGGGTTCCAGGAGGCAGTGAGAACCAGCATTACTTTTCCCCGCTGGCACCTTTGCTGTGGCAGCAAAAGCTGGACGTTTGTCTTTTTTGCAATGGAGGCTGCCGAAAGCGAAAACAGGTGCTTTTGAGGATGGAGTCCGCAGGAAAGCAGAGAGGGCCAAATTGTCTGTGGCATTTGAAAGGGTTCCAGGAGGCAGTGAGAACCAGCATTACTTTTCCCCGCTGGCACCTTTGCTGTGGCAGCAAAAGCTGGACGTTTGTCTTTTTTGCTCTGGAGGCTGCCGAAAGTGAAAACAGGTGCTTTTGAGGATGGAGTCCGCAGGAAAGCAGAGAGGGCCAAATTGTCTGTGGCATTTGAAGAGGTTCCAGGAGGCAGTGAGAACCAGCATTACTTTTCCCCGCTGGCACCTTTGCTGTGGCAGCAAAAGCTGGACGTTTGTCTTTTTTGCTCCGGAGGCTGCCGAAAGTGAAAACAGGTGCTTTTGAGGATGGAGTCCGCAGGAAAGCAGAGAGAGCCAAATTGTCTGGGGCATTTGAAGGAGTTCCAGGAGGCAGTGAGAACCAGCATTACTTTTCCCTGCTGGCACGTTTGCTGTGGCAGCAAAAGCTGGACGTTTGTCTTTTTTGCTCCGGAGGCTGCCGAAAGCGAAAACAGGTGCTTTTGAGGATGGAGTCCGCAGGAAAGCAGAGAGGGCCAAATTGTCTGTGGCATTTGAAAGGGTTCCAGGAGGCAGTGAGAACCAGCATTACTTTTCCCCGCTGGCACCTTTGTTGTGGCAGCAAAAGCTGGACGTTTGTCTTTTTTGCTCCGGACGCTGCCGAAAGCGAAAACAGGTGCTTTTGAGGATGGAGTCCGCAGGAAAGCAGAGAGGGCCAAATTGTCTGTGGCATTTGAAAGGGTTCCAGGAGGCAGTGAGAACCAGCATTACTTTTCCCCGCTGGCACCTTTGCTGTGGCAGCAAAAGCTGGACGTTTGTCTTTTTTGCTCCGGAGGCTGCCGAAAGCGAAAACAGCTGCTTTTGAGGATGGAGTCCGCAGGAAAGCAGAGAGGGCCAAATTGTCTGTGGCATTTGAAAGGGTTCCAGGAGGCAGTGAGAACCAGCATTACTTTTCCACGCTGGCACCTTTGCTGCGGCAGCAAAAGCTGGACATTTGTCTTTTTACCACCGGAGGGCGCCGAAAGTGAAAAAAGGCGCTTTTGAGGATAGAGTCCGCAGGAAAGCAGAGAGGGCCAAATTGTCTGGGGCATTTGAAAGGGTTCCAGGAGGCAGTGAGAACCAGCATTACTTTTCCCCGCTGGCACCTTTGCTGTGGCAGCAAAAGCTGGACGTTTGTCTTTTTTGCAATGGAGGCTGCCGAAAGCGAAAACAGGTGCTTTTGAGGATGGAGTCCGCAGGAAAGCAGAGAGGGCCAAATTGTCTGTGGCATTTGAAAGGGTTCCAGGAGGCAGTGAGAACCAGCATTACTTTTCCCCGCTGGCACCTTTGCTGTGGCAGCAAAAGCTGGACGTTTGTCTTTTTTGCTCCGGAGGCTGCCGAAAGTGAAAACAGGTGCTTTTGAGGATGGAGTCCGCAGGAAAGCAGAGAGGGCCAAATTGTCTGTGGCATTTGAAGAGGTTCCAGGAGGCAGTGAGAACCAGCATTACTTTTCCCCGCTGGCACCTTTGCTGTGGCAGCAAAAGCTGGACGTTTGTCTTTTTTGCTCCGGAGGCTGCCGAAAGCGAAAACAGGTGCTTTTGAGGATGGAGTCCGCAGGAAAGCAGAGAGGGCCAAATTGTCTGTGGCATTTGAAAGGGTTCCAGGAGGCAGTGAGAACCAGCATTACTTTTCCCCGCTGGCACCTTTGCTGTGGCAGCAAAAGCTGGACGTTTGTCTTTTTTGCTCCGGAGGCTGCCGAAAGTGAAAACAGGTGCTTTTGAGGATGGAGTCCGCAGGAAAGCAGAGAGGGCCAAATTGTCTGTGGCATTTGAAGAGGTTCCAGGAGGCAGTGAGAACCAGCATTACTTTTCCCCGCTGGCACCTTTGCTGTGGCAGCAGAAGCTGGACGTTTGTCTTTTTTGCTCCGGAGGCTGCCGAAAGTGAAAACAGGTGCTTTTGAGGATGGAGTCCACAGGAAAGCAGAGAGGGCCAAATTGTCTGTGGCATTTGAAAGGGTTCCAGGAGGCAGTGAGAACCAGCATTACTTTTCCCCGCTGGTACCTTTGCTGTGGCAGCAAAAGCTGGACGTTTGTCTTTTTTGCTCCGGAGGCTGCCGAAAGCGAAAACAGGTGCTTTTGAGGATGGAGTCCGCAGGAAAGCAGAGAGGGCCAAATTGTCTGTGGCATTTGAAAGGGTTCCAGGAGGCAGTGAGAACCAGCATTACTTTTCCCCGCTGGCACCTTTGCTGTGGCAGCAAAAGCTGGACGTTTGTCTTTTTTGCTCCGGAGGTTGCCAAAAGCGAAAACAGGTGCTTTTGAGGATGGAGTCCGCAGGAAAGCAGAGAGGGCCAAATTGTCTGTGGCATTTGAAAGGGTTCCAGGAGGCAGTGAGAACCAGCATTACTTTTCCCCGCTGGCACCTTTGCTGTGGCAGCAAAAGCTGGACGTTTGTCTTTTTTGCTCCGGAGGCTGCCGAAAGCGAAAATAGGTTCTTTTGAGGATGGAGTCCGCAGGAAAGCAGAGAGGGCCAAATTGTCTGTGGCATTTGAAAGGGTTCCAGGAGGCAGTGAGAACCAGCATTACTTTTCCCCGCTGGCACCTTTGCTGTGGCAGCAAAAGCTGGACGTTTGTCTTTTTTGCTCCGGAGGCTGCCGAAAGCGAAAACAGGTGCTTTTGAGGATGGAGTCCGCAGGAAAGCAGAGAGAGCCAAATTGTCTGGGGCATTTGTAGGAGTTCCAGGAGGCAGTGAGAACCAGCATTACTTTTCCCTGCTGGCACGTTTGCTGTGGCAGCAAAAGCTGGACGTTTGTCTTTTTTGCTCCGGAGGCTGCCGAAAGCGAAAATAGGTTCTTTTGAGGATGGAGTCCGCAGGAAAGCAGAGAGGGCCAAATTGTCTGTGGCATTTGAAAGGGTTCCAGGAGGCAGTGAGAACCAGCATTACTTTTCCCCGCTGGCACCTTTGTTGTGGCAGCAAAAGCTGGACGTTTGTCTTTTTTGCTCCGGAGGCTGCCGAAAGCGAAAACAGGTGCTTTTGAGGATGGAGTCCGCAGGAAAGCAGAGAGGGCCAAATTGTCTGGGGCATTTGAAAGGGTTCCAGGAGGCAGTGAGAACCAGCATTACTTTTCCCCGCTGGCACCTTTGCTGTGGCAGCAAAAGCTGGACGTTTGTCTTTTTTGCTCCGGAGGTTGCCGAAAGCGAAAACAGGTGCTTTTGAGGATGGAGTCCGCAGGAAAGCAGAGAGGGCCAAATTGTCTGTGGCATTTGAAAGGGTTCCAGGAGGCAGTGAGAACGAGCATTACTTTTCCCCGCTGGCACCTTTGCTGTGGCAGCAAAAGCTGGACGTTTGTCTTTTTTGCTCCGGAGGCTGCCGAAAGCGAAAACAGGTGCTTTTGAGGATGGAGTCCGCAGGAAAGCAGAGAGGGCCAAATTGTCTGTGGCATTTGAAAGGGTTCCAGGAGGCAGTGAGAACCAGCATTACTTTTCCCCGCTGGCACCTTTGCTGCGGCAGCAAAAGCTGGACGTTTGTCTTTTTACCACCGGAGGGCGCCGAAAGTGAAAAAAGGCGCTTTTGAGGATAGAGTCCGCAGGAAAGCAGAGAGGGCCAAATTGTCTGGGGCATTTGAAAGGGTTCCAGGAGGCAGTGAGAACCAGCATTACTTTTCCCCGCTGGCACCTTTGCTGTGGCAGCAAAAGCTGGACGTTTGTCTTTTTTGCAATGGAGGCTGCCGAAAGCGAAAACAGGTGCTTTTGAGGATGGAGTCCGCAGGAAAGCAGAGAGGGCCAAATTGTCTGGGGCATTTGAAAGGGTTCCAGGAGGCAGTGAGAACCAGCATTACTTTTCCCCGCTGGCACCTTTGCTGTGGCAGCAAAAGCTGGACGTTTATCTTTTTTGCTCCGGAGGCTGCCGAAAGCGAAAATAGGTGCTTTTGAGGATGGAGTCCGCAGGAAAGCAGAGAGGGCCAAATTGTCTGTGGCATTTGAAAGAGTTCCAGGAGGCAGTGAGAACCAGCATTACTTTTCCCCGCTGGCACCTTTGCTGTGGCAGCAAAAGCTGGACGTTTGTCTTTTTACCACCGGAGGGCGCCGAAAGTGAAAAAAGGCGCTTTTGAGGATAGAGTCCGCAGGAAAGCAGAGAGGGCCAAATTGTCTGGGGCATTTGAAAGGGTTCCAGGAGGCAGTGAGAACCAGCATTACTTTTCCCCGCTGGCACCTTTGCTGTGGCAGCAAAAGCTGGACGTTTGTCTTTTTTGCTCCGGAGGTTGCCAAAAGCGAAAACAGGTGCTTTTGAGGATGGAGTCCGCAGGAAAGCAGAGAGGGCCAAATTGTCTGTGGCATTTGAAAGGGTTCCAGGAGGCAGTGAGAACCAGCATTACTTTTCCCCGTTGGCACCTTTGCTGTGGCAGCAAAAGCTGGACGTTTGTCTTTTTTGCTCCGGAGGCTGCCGAAAGCGAAAACAGGTTATTTTGAGGATGGAGTCCGCAGGAAAGCAGAGAGGGCCAAATTGTCTGGGGCATTTGAAAGGGTTCCAGGAGGCAGTGAGAACCAGCATCACTTTTCCCCGCTGGCACCTTTGCTGTGGCAGCAAAAGCTGGACGTTTGTCTTTTTTGCTCCGGAGGCTGCCGAAAGCGAAAATAGGTTCTTTTGAGGATGGAGTCCGCAGGAAAGCAGAGAGGGCCAAATTGTCTGTGGCATTTGAAAGGGTTCCAGGAGGCAGTGAGAACCAGCATTACTTTTCCCCGCTGGCACCTTTGCTGTGGCAGCAAAAGCTGGACGTTTGTCTTTTTTGCTCCGGAGGCTGCCGAAAGCGAAAACAGGTGCTTTTGAGGATGGAGTCCGCAGGAAAGCAGAGAGGGCCAAATTGTGTTTGGCATTTAAAGAGGTTCCAGGAGGCAGTGAGGACCAGCATTACTTTTCCACGCTGGCACCTTTGCTGCGGCAGCAAAAGCTGGACGTTTGTCTTTTTACCACCGGAGGGCGCCGAAAGTGAAAAAAGGCGCTTTTGAGGATAGAGTCCGCAGGAAAGCAGAGAGGGCCAAATTGTCTGTGGCATTTGAAAGGGTTCCAGGAGGCAGTGAGAACCAGCATTACTTTTCCCCGTTGGCACCTTTGCTGTGGCAGCAAAAGCTGGACGTTTGTCTTTTTTGCTCCGGAGGCTGCCGAAAGCGAAAACAGGTTATTTTGAGGATGGAGTCCGCAGGAAAGCAGAGAGGGCGAAATTGTCTGGGGCATTTGAAAGGGTTCCAGGAGGCAGTGAGAACCAGCATCACTTTTCCCCGCTGGCACCTTTGCTGTGGCAGCAAAAGCTGGACGTTTGTCTTTTTTGCTCCGGAGGTTGCCAAAAGCGAAAACAGGTGCTTTTGAGGATGGAGTCCGCAGGAAAGCAGAGAGGGCCAAATTGTCTGTGGCATTTGAAAGGGTTCCAGGAGGCAGTGAGAACCAGCATTACTTTTCCCCGCTGGCACCTTTGCTGTGGCAGCAAAAGCTGGACGTTTGTCTTTTTTGCTCCGGAGGCTGCCGAAAGCGAAAACAGGTGCTTTTGAGGATGGAGTCCGCAGGAAAGCAGAGAGGGCCAAATTGTCTGGGGCATTTGAAAGGGTTCCAGGAGGCAGTGAGAACCAGCATCACTTTTCCACGCTGGCACCTTTGCTGTGGCAGCAAAAGCTGGACGTTTGTCTTTTTTGCTCCGGAGGTTGCCAAAAGCGAAAACAGGTGCTTTTGAGGATGGAGTCCGCAGGAAAGCAGAGAGGGCCAAATTGTCTGGGGCATTTGAAAGGGTTCCAGGAGGCAGTGAGAACCAGAATTACTTTTCCCCGCTGGCACCTTTGCTGTGGCAGCAAAAGCTGGACGTTTGTCTTTTTTGCAATGGAGGCTGCCGAAAGCGAAAACAGGTGCTTTTGAGGATGGAGTCCGCAGGAAAGCAGAGAGGGCCAAATTGTCTGTGGCATTTGAAAGGGTTCCAGGAGGCAGTGAGAACCAGCATTACTTTTCCCCGCTGGCACCTTTGCTGTGGCAGCAAAAGCTGGACGTTTGTCTTTTTTGCTCCGGAGGCTGCCGAAAGTGAAAACAGGTGCTTTTGAGGATGGAGTCCGCAGGAAAGCAGAGAGGGCCAAATTGTCTGTGGCATTTGAAGAGGTTCCAGGAGGCAGTGAGAACCAGCATTACTTTTCCCCGCTGGCACCTTTGCTGTGGCAGCAAAAGCTGGACGTTTGTCTTTTTTGCTCCGGAGGCTGCCGAAAGTGAAAACAGGTGCTTTTGAGGATGGAGTCCGCAGGAAAGCAGAGAGGGCCAAATTGTCTGTGGCATTTGAAAGGGTTCCAGGAGGCAGTGAGAACCAGCATTACTTTTCCCCGCTGGCACCTTTGCTGTGGCAGCAAAAGCTGGACGTTTGTCTTTTTTGCTCCGGAGGCTGCCGAAAGCGAAAACAGGTGCTTTTGAGGATGGAGTCCGCAGGAAAGCAGAGAGGGCCAAATTGTCTGTGGCATTTGAAAGGGTTCCAGGAGGCAGTGAGAACCAGCATTACTTTTCCCCGCTGGCACCTTTGCTGTGGCAGCAAAAGCTGGACGTTTGTCTTTTTTGCTCCGGAGGTTGCCAAAAGCGAAAACAGGTGCTTTTGAGGATGGAGTCCGCAGGAAAGCAGAGAGGGCCAAATTGTCTGGGGCATTTGAAAGGGTTCCAGGAGGCAGTGAGAACCAGCATTACTTTTCCCCGTTGGCACCTTTGCTGTGGCAGCAAAAGCTGGACGTTTGTCTTTTTTGCTCCGGAGGCTGCCGAAAGCGAAAATAGGTTCTTTTGAGGATGGCGTCCGCAGGAAAGCAGAGAGGGCCAAATTGTCTGTGGCATTTGAAAGGGTTCCAGGAGGCAGTGAGAACCAGCATTACTTTTCCCCGCTGGCACCTTTGCTGTGGCAGCAAAAGCTGGACGTTTGTCTTTTTTGCTCCGGAGGCTGCCGAAAGCGAAAACAGGTGCTTTTGAGGATGGAGTCCGCAGGAAAGCAGAGAGAGCCAAATTGTCTGGGGCATTTGAAGGAGTTCCAGGAGGCAGTGAGAACCAGCATTACTTTTCCCTGCTGGCACGTTTGCTGTGGCAGCAAAAGCTGGACGTTTGTCTTTTTTGCTCCGGAGGCTGCCGAAAGCGAAAACAGGTTCTTTTGAGGATGGAGTCCGCAGGAAAGCAGAGAGGGCCAAATTGTCTGTGGCATTTGAAAGGGTTCCAGGAGGCAGTGAGAACCAGCATTACTTTTCCCCGCTGGCACCTTTGCTGTGGCAGCAAAAGCTGGACGTTTGTCTTTTTTGCAATGGAGGCTGCCGAAAGCGAAAACAGGTGCTTTTGATGATGGAGTCCGCAGGAAAGCAGAGAGGGCCAAATTGTCTTTGGCATTTAAAGAGGTTCCAGGAGGCAGTGAGGACCAGCATTACTTTTCCACGCTGGCACCTTTGCTGCGGCAGCAAAAGCTGGACGTTTGTCTTTTTACCACCGGAGGGCGCCGAAAGTGAAAAAAGGCGCTTTTGAGGATAGAGTCCGCAGGAAAGCAGAGAGGGCCAAATTGTCTGGGGCATTTGAAAGGGTTCCAGGAGGCAGTGAGAACCAGCATTACTTTTCCCCGTTGGCACCTTTGCTGTGGCAGCAAAAGCTGGACGTTTGTCTTTTTTGCTCCGGAGGCTGCCGAAAGCGAAAACAGGTTATTTTGAGGATGGAGTCCGCAGGAAAGCAGAGAGGGCCAAATTGTCTGTGGCATATGAAAGGGTTCCAGGAGGCAGTGAGAACCAGCATTACTTTTCCCCGCTGGCACCTTTGCTGTGGCAGCAAAAGCTGGACGTTTGTCTTTTTTGCTCCGGAGGTTGCCGAAAGCGAAAACAGGTGCTTTTGAGGATGGAGTCCGCAGGAAAGCAGAGAGGGCCAAATTGTCTGTGGCATTTGAAAGGGTTCCAGGAGGCAGTGAGAACCAGCATTACTTTTCCCCGCTGGCACCTTTGCTGTGGCAGCAAAAGCTGGACGTTTGTCTTTTTTGCTCCGGAGGCTGCCGAAAGCGAAAATAGGTTCTTTTGAGGATGGAGTCCGCAGGAAAGCAGAGAGGGCCAAATTGTCTGTGGCATTTGAAAGGGTTCCAGGAGGCAGTGAGAACCAGCATTACTTTTCCCCGCTGGCACCTTTGCTGTGGCAGCAAAAGCTGGACGTTTGTCTTTTTTGCTCCGGAGGCTGCCGAAAGCGAAAACAGGTGCTTTTGAGGATGGAGTCCGCAGGAAAGCAGAGAGGGCCAAATTGTCTGGGGCATTTGAAAGGGTTCCAGGAGGCAGTGAGAACCAGCATTACTTTTCCACGCTGGCACCTTTGCTGTGGCAGCAAAAGCTGGACGTTTGTCTTTTTTGCAATGGAGGCTGCCGAAAGCGAAAACAGGTGCTTTTGAGGATGGAGTCCGCAGGAAAGCAGAGAGGGCCAAATTGTCTGTGGCATTTGAAAGGGTTCCAGGAGGCAGTGAGAACCAGCATTACTTTTCCCCGCTGGCACCTTTGCTGTGGCAGCAAAAGCTGGACGTTTGTCTTTTTTGCTCCGGAGGCTGCCGAAAGTGAAAACAGGTGCTTTTGAGGATGGAGTCCGCAGGAAAGCAGAGAGGGCCAAATTGTCTGTAGCATTTGAAGAGGTTCCAGGAGGCAGTGAGAACCAGCATTACTTTTCCCCGCTGGCACCTTTGCTGTGGCAGCAAAAGCTGGACGTTTGTCTTTTTTGCTCCGGAGGCTGCCGAAAGTGAAAACAGGTGCTTTTGAGGATGGAGTCCGCAGGAAAGCAGAGAGGGCCAAATTGTCTGTGGCATTTGAAAGGGTTCCAGGAGGCAGTGAGAACCAGCATTACTTTTCCCCGCTGGCACCTTTGCTGTGGCAGCAAAAGCTGGACGTTTGTCTTTTTTGCTCCGGAGGCTGCCGAAAGCGAAAACAGGTGCTTTTGAGGATGGAGTCCGCAGGAAAGCAGAGAGGGCCAAATTGTCTGTGGCATTTGAAAGGGTTCCAGGAGGCAGTGAGAACCAGCATTACTTTTCCCCGCTGGCACCTTTGCTGTGGCAGCAAAAGCTGGACGTTTGTCTTTTTTGCTCCGGAGGTTGCCAAAAGCGAAAACAGGTGCTTTTGAGGATGGAGTCCGCAGGAAAGCAGAGAGGGCCAAATTGTCTGTGGCATTTGAAAGGGTTCCAGGAGGCAGTGAGAACCAGCATTACTTTTCCCCGTTGGCACCTTTGCTGTGGCAGCAAAAGCTGGACGTTTGTCTTTTTTGCTCCGGAGGCTGCCGAAAGCGAAAATAGGTTCTTTTGAGGATGGAGTCCGCAGGAAAGCAGAGAGGGCCAAATTGTCTGTGGCATTTGAAAGGGTTCCAGGAGGCAGTGAGAACCAGCATTACTTTTCCCCGCTGGCACCTTTGCTGTGGCAGCAAAAGCTGGACGTTTGTCTTTTTTGCTCCGGAGGCTGCCGAAAGCGAAAACAGGTGCTTTTGAGGATGGAGTCCGCAGGAAAGCAGAGAGAGCCAAATTGTCTGTGGCATTTGAAGGAGTTCCAGGAGGCAGTGAGAACCAGCATTACTTTTCCCTGCTGGCACGTTTGCTGTGGCAGCAAAAGCTGGACGTTTGTCTTTTTTGCTCCGGAGGCTGCCGAAAGCGAAAACAGGTGCTTTTGAGGATGGAGTCCGCAGGAAAGCAGAGAGGGCCAAATTGTCTGTGGCATTTGAAAGGGTTCCAGGAGGCAGTGAGAACCAGCATTACTTTTCCCCGCTGGCACCTTTGTTGTGGCAGCAAAAGCTGGACGTTTGTCTTTTTTGCTCCGGACGCTGCCGAAAGCGAAAAAAGGTGCTTTTGAGGATGGAGTCCGCAGGAAAGCAGAGAGGGCCAAATTGTCTGGGGCATTTGAAAGGGTTCCAGGAGGCAGTGAGAACCAGCATTACTTTTCCCCGCTGGCACCTTTGCTGTGGCAGCAAAAGCTGGACGTTTGTCTTTTTTGCTCCGGAGGCTGCCGAAAGCGAAAACAGCTGCTTTTGAGGATGGAGTCCGCAGGAAAGCAGAGAGGGCCAAATTGTCTGTGGCATTTGAAAGGGTTCCAGGAGGCAGTGAGAACCAGCATTACTTTTCCCCGCTGGCACCTTTGCTGTGGCAGCAAAAGCTGGACGTTTGTCTTTTTTGCTCCGGAGGCTGCCGAAAGCGAAAACAGGTGCTTTTGAGGATAGAGTCCGCAGGAAAGCAGAGACGGCCAAATTGTCTGTGGCATTTGAAAGGGTTCCAGGAGGCAGTGAGAACCAGCATTACTTTTCCACGCTGGCACCTTTGCTGCGGCAGCAAAAGCTGGACATTTGTCTTTTTACCACCGGAGGGCGCCGAAAGTGAAAAAAGGCGCTTTTGAGGATAGAGTCCGCAGGAAAGCAGAGAGGGCCAAATTGTCTGGGGCATTTGAAAGGGTTCCAGGAGGCAGTGAGAACCAGCATTACTTTTCCCCGCTGGCACCTTTGCTGTGGCAGCAAAAGCTGGACGTTTGTCTTTTTTGCAATGGAGGCTGCCGAAAGCGAAAACAGGTGCTTTTGAGGATGGAGTCCGCAGGAAAGCAGAGAGGGCCAAATTGTCTGTGGCATTTGAAAGGGTTCCAGGAGGCAGTGAGAACCAGCATTACTTTTCCCCGCTGGCACCTTTGCTGTGGCAGCAAAAGCTGGACGTTTGTCTTTTTTGCTCCGGAGGCTGCCGAAAGTGAAAACAGGTGCTTTTGAGGATGGAGTCCGCAGGAAAGCAGAGAGGGCCAAATTGTCTGGGGCATTTGAAGAGGTTCCAGGAGGCAGTGAGAACCAGCATTACTTTTCCCCGCTGGCACCTTTGCTGTGGCAGCAAAAGCTGGACGTTTGTCTTTTTTGCTCCGGAGGCTGCCGAAAGCGAAAACAGGTGCTTTTGAGGATGGAGTCCGCAGGAAAGCAGAGAGGGCCAAATTGTCTGTGGCATTTGAAAGGGTTCCAGGAGGCAGTGAGAACCAGCATTACTTTTCCCCGCTGGCACCTTTGCTGTGGCAGCAAAAGCTGGACGTTTGTCTTTTTTGCAATGGAGGCTGCCGAAAGCGAAAACAGGTGCTTTTGAGGATGGAGTCCGCAGGAAAGCAGAGAGGGCCAAATTGTCTGGGGCATTTGAAAGGGTTCCAGGAGGCAGTGAGAACCAGCATTACTTTTCCCCGCTGGCACCTTTGCTGTGGCAGCAAAAGCTGGACGTTTGTCTTTTTTGCTCCGGAGGCTGCCGAAAGTGAAAACAGGTGCTTTTGAGGATGGAGTCCGCAGGAAAGCAGAGAGGGCCAAATTGTCTGTGGCATTTGAAGAGGTTCCAGGAGGCAGTGAGAACCAGCATTACTTTTCCCCGCTGGCACCTTTGCTGTGGCAGCAAAAGCTGGACGTTTGTCTTTTTTGCTCCGGAGGCTGCCGAAAGTGAAAATAGGTTCTTTTGAGGATGGAGTCCGCAGGAAAGCAGAGAGGGCCAAATTGTCTGTGGCATTTGAAAGGGTTCCAGGAGGCAGTTAGAACCAGCATTACTTTTCCCCGCTGGCACCTTTGCTGTGGCAGCAAAAGCTGGACGTTTGTCTTTTTTGCTCCGGAGGCTGCCGAAAGCGAAAACAGGTGCTTTTGAGGATGGAGTCCGCAGGAAAGCAGAGAGAGCCAAATTGTCTGGGGCATTTGAAGGAGTTCCAGGAGGCAGTGAGAACCAGCATTACTTTTCCACGCTGGCACCTTTGCTGCGGCAGCAAAAGCTGGACGTTTGTCTTTTTACCACCGGAGGGCGCCGAAAGTGAAAAACGGCGCTTTTGAGGATAGTTTCCGCAGGAAAGCAGAGAGGGCCAAATTGTCTGTGGCATTTGAAAGGGTTCCAGGAGGCAGTGAGAACCAGCATTACTTTTCCCCGCTGGCACCTTTGCTGTGGCAGCAAAAGCTGGACGTTTGTCTTTTTTGCAATGGAGGCTGCCGAAAGCGAAAACAGGTGCTTTTGAGGATGGAGTCCGCAGGAAAGCAGAGAGGGCCAAATTGTCTGTGGCATTTGAAAGGGTTCCAGGAGGCAGTTAGAACCAGCATTACTTTTCCCCGCTGGCACCTTTGCTGTGGCAGCAAAAGCTGGACGTTTGTCTTTTTTGCTCCGGAGGCTGCCGAAAGCGAAAACAGGTGCTTTTGAGGATGGAGTCCGCAGGAAAGCAGAGAGAGCCAAATTGTCTGGGGCATTTGAAGGAGTTCCAGGAGGCAGTGAGAACCAGCATTACTTTTCCACGCTGGCACCTTTGCTGCGGCAGCAAAAGCTGGACGTTTGTCTTTTTACCACCGGAGGGCGCCGAAAGTGAAAAAAGGCGCTTTTGAGGATAGTTTCCGCAGGAAAGCAGAGAGGGCCAAATTGTCTGGGGCATTTGAAAGGGTTCCAGGAGGCAGTGAGAACCAGCATTACTTTTCCCCGCTGGCACCTTTGCTGTGGCAGCAAAAGCTGGACGTTTGTCTTTTTTGCAATGGAGGCTGCCGAAAGCGAAAACAGGTGCTTTTGAGGATGGAGTCCGCAGGAAAGCAGAGAGGGCCAAATTGTCTGGGGCATTTGAAAGGGTTCCAGGAGGCAGTGAGAACCAGCATTACTTTTCCCCGCTGGCACCTTTGCTGTGGCAGCAAAAGCTGGACGTTTGTCTTTTTTGCTCCGGAGGCTGCCGAAAGCGAAAACAGGTGCTTTTGATGATGGAGTCCGCAGGAAAGCAGAGAGGGCCAAATTGTCTTTGGCATTTAAAGAGGTTCCAGGAGGCAGTGAGGACCAGCATTACTTTTCCACGCTGGCACCTTTGCTGCGGCAGCAAAAGCTGGACGTTTGTCTTTTTACCACCGGAGGGCGCCGAAAGTGAAAAAAGGCGCTTTTGAGGATAGAGTCCGCAGGAAAGCAGAGAGGGCCAAATTGTCTGTGGCATTTGAAAGGGTTCCAGGAGGCAGTGAGAACCAGCATTACTTTTCCCCGTTGGCACCTTTGCTGTGGCAGCAAAAGCTGGACGTTTGTCTTTTTTGCTCCGGAGGCTGCCGAAAGCGAAAACAGGTTATTTTGAGGATGGAGTCCGCAGGAAAGCAGAGAGGGCCAAATTGTCTGTGGCATATGAAAGGGTTCCAGGAGGCAGTGAGAACCAGCATTACTTTTCCCCGCTGGCACCTTTGCTGTGGCAGCAAAAGCTGGACGTTTGTCTTTTTTGCTCCGGAGGTTGCCAAAAGCGAAAACAGGTGCTTTTGAGGATGGAGTCCGCAGGAAAGCAGAGAGGGCCAAATTGTCTGTGGCATTTGAAAGGGTTCCAGGAGGCAGTGAGAACCAGCATTACTTTTCCCCGCTGGCACCTTTGCTGTGGCAGCAAAAGCTGGACGTTTGTCTTTTTTGCTCCGGAGGCTGCCGAAAGCGAAAATAGGTTCTTTTGAGGATGGAGTCCGCAGGAAAGCAGAGAGGGCCAAATTGTCTGTGGCATTTGAAAGGGTTCCAGGAGGCAGTGAGAACCAGCATTACTTTTCCCCGCTGGCACCTTTGCTGTGGCAGCAAAAGCTGGACGTTTGTCTTTTTTGCTCCGGAGGCTGCCGAAAGCGAAAACAGGTGCTTTTGAGGATGGAGTCCGCAGGAAAGCAGAGAGGGCCAAATTGTCTGTGGCATTTGAAAGGGTTCCAGGAGGCAGTGAGAACCAGCATTACTTTTCCACGCTGGCACCTTTGCTGCGGCAGCAAAAGCTGGACGTTTGTCTTTTTACCACCGGAGGGCGCCGAAAGTGAAAAAAGGCGCTTTTGAGGATGGAGTCCGCAGGAAAGCAGAGAGGGCCAAATTGTCTGTGGCATTTGAAAGGGTTCCAGGAGGCAGTGAGAACCAGCATTACTTTTCCCCGCTGGCACCTTTGCTGTGGCAGCAAAAGCTGGACGTTTGTCTTTTTTGCTCCGGAGGCTGCCGAAAGCGAAAACAGGTGCTTTTGAGGATGGAGTCCGCAGGAAAGCAGAGAGGGCCAAATTGTCTGTGGCATTTGAAAGGGTTCCAGGAGGCAGTGAGAACCAGCATTACTTTTCCCCGCTGGCACCTTTGCTGTGGCAGCAAAAGCTGGACGTTTGTCTTTTTTGCTCCGGAGGCTGCCGAAAGTGAAAACAGGTGCTTTTGAGGATGGAGTCCGCAGGAAAGCAGAGAGGGCCAAATTGTCTGTGGCATTTGAAGAGGTTCCAGGAGGCAGTGAGAACCAGCATTACTTTTCCCCGCTGGCACCTTTGCTGTGGCAGCAAAAGCTGGACGTTTGTCTTTTTTGCTCCGGAGGCTGCCGAAAGTGAAAACAGGTGCTTTTGAGGATGGAGTCCGCAGGAAAGCAGAGAGGGCCAAATTGTCTGTGGCATTTGAAAGGGTTCCAGGAGGCAGTGAGAACCAGCATTACTTTTCCCCGCTGGCACCTTTGCTGTGGCAGCAAAAGCTGGACGTTTGTCTTTTTTGCTCCGGAGGCTGCCGAAAGCGAAAACAGGTGCTTTTGAGGATGGAGTCCGCAGGAAAGCAGAGAGGGCCAAATTGTCTGTGGCATTTGAAAGGGTTCCAGGAGGCAGTGAGAACCAGCATTACTTTTCCCCGCTGGCACCTTTGCTGTGGCAGCAAAAGCTGGACGTTTGTCTTTTTTGCTCCGGAGGTTGCCAAAAGCGAAAACAGGTGCTTTTGAGGATGGAGTCCGCAGGAAAGCAGAGAGGGCCAAATTGTCTGTGGCATTTGAAAGGGTTCCAGGAGGCAGTGAGAACCAGCATTACTTTTCCCCGTTGGCACCTTTGCTGTGGCAGCAAAAGCTGGACGTTTGTCTTTTTTGCTCCGGAGGCTGCCGAAAGCGAAAATAGGTTCTTTTGAGGATGGAGTCCGCAGGAAAGCAGAGAGGGCCAAATTGTCAGGGGCATTTGAAAGGGTTCCAGGAGGCAGTGAGAACCAGCATTACTTTTCCCCGCTGGCACCTTTGCTGTGGCAGCAAAAGCTGGACGTTTGTCTTTTTTGCTCCGGAGGCTGCCGAAAGCGAAAACAGCTGCTTTTGAGGATGGAGTCCGCAGGAAAGCAGAGAGAGCCAAATTGTCTGGGGCATTTGAAGGAGCTCCAGGAGGCAGTGAGAACCAGCATTACTTTTCCCTGCTGGCACGTTTGCTGTGGCAGCAAAAGCTGGACGTTTGTCTTTTTTGCTCCGGAGGCTGCCGAAAGCGAAAACAGGTGCTTTTGAGGATGGAGTCCGCAGGAAAGCAGAGAGGGCCAAATTGTCTGTGGCATTTGAAAGGGTTCCAGGAGGCAGTGAGAACCAGCATTACTTTTCCCCGCTGGCACCTTTGTTGTGGCAGCAAAAGCTGGACGTTTGTCTTTTTTGCTCCGGACGCTGCCGAAAGCGAAAACAGGTGCTTTTGAGGATGGAGTCCGCAGGAAAGCAGAGAGGGCCAAATTGTCTGGGGCATTTGAAAGGGTTCCAGGAGGCAGTGAGAACCAGCATTACTTTTCCCCGCTGGCACCTTTGCTGTGGCAGCAAAAGCTGGACGTTTGTCTTTTTTGCTCCGGAGGCTGCCGAAAGCGAAAACAGCTGCTTTTGAGGATGGAGTCCGCAGGAAAGCAGAGAGGGCCAAATTGTCTGTGGCATTTGAAAGGGTTCCAGGAGGCAGTGAGAACGAGCATTACTTTTCCCCGCTGGCACCTTTGCTGTGGCAGCAAAAGCTGGACGTTTGTCTTTTTTGCTCCGGAGGCTGCCGAAAGCGAAAACAGGTGCTTTTGAGGATAGAGTCCGCAGGAAAGCAGAGACGGCCAAATTGTCTGTGGCATTTGAAAGGGTTCCAGGAGGCAGTGAGAACCAGCATTACTTTTCCACGCTGGCACCTTTGCTGCGGCAGCAAAAGCTGGACATTTGTCTTTTTACCACCGGAGGGCGCCGAAAGTGAAAAAAGGCGCTTTTGAGGATAGAGTCCGCAGGAAAGCAGAGAGGGCCAAATTGTCTGGGGCATTTGAAAGGGTTCCAGGAGGCAGTGAGAACCAGCATTACTTTTCCCCGCTGGCACCTTTGCTGTGGCAGCAAAAGCTGGACGTTTGTCTTTTTTGCAATGGAGGCTGCCGAAAGCGAAAACAGGTGCTTTTGAGGATGGAGTCCGCAGGAAAGCAGAGAGGGCCAAATTGTCTGTGGCATTTGAAAGGGTTCCAGGAGGCAGTGAGAACCAGCATTACTTTTCCCCGCTGGCACCTTTGCTGTGGCAGCAAAAGCTGGACGTTTGTCTTTTTTGCTCCGGAGGCTGCCGAAAGTGAAAACAGGTGCTTTTGAGGATGGAGTCCGCAGGAAAGCAGAGAGGGCCAAATTGTCTGTGGCATTTGAAGAGGTTCCAGGAGGCAGTGAGAACCAGCATTACTTTTCCCCGCTGGCACCTTTGCTGTGGCAGCAAAAGCTGGACGTTTGTCTTTTTTGCTCCGGAGGCTGCCGAAAGCGAAAACAGGTGCTTTTGAGGATGGAGTCCGCAGGAAAGCAGAGAGGGCCAAATTGTCTGTGGCATTTGAAAGGGTTCCAGGAGGCAGTGAGAACCAGCATTACTTTTCCCTGCTGGCACCTTTGCTGTGGCAGCAAAAGCTGGACGTTTGTCTTTTTTGCAATGGAGGCTGCCGAAAGCGAAAACAGGTGCTTTTGAGGATGGAGTCCGCAGGAAAGCAGAGAGGGCCAAATTGTCTGTGGCATTTGAAAGGGTTCCAGGAGGCAGTGAGAACCAGCATTACTTTTCCCCGCTGGCACCTTTGCTGTGGCAGCAAAAGCTGGACGTTTGTCTTTTTTGCTCCGGAGGCTGCCGAAAGTGAAAACAGGTGCTTTTGAGGATGGAGTCCGCAGGAAAGCAGAGAGGGCCAAATTGTCTGTGGCATTTGAAGAGGTTCCAGGAGGCAGTGAGAACCAGCATTACTTTTCCCCGCTGGCACCTTTGCTGTGGCAGCAAAAGCTGGACGTTTGTCTTTTTTGCTCCGGAGGCTGCCGAAAGTGAAAACAGGTGCTTTTGAGGATGGAGTCCACAGGAAAGCAGAGAGGGCCAAATTGTCTGTGGCATTTGAAAGGGTTCCAGGAGGCAGTGAGAACCAGCATTACTTTTCCCCGCTGGCACCTTTGCTGTGGCAGCAAAAGCTGGACGTTTGTCTTTTTTGCTCCGGAGGCTGCCGAAAGCGAAAACAGGTGCTTTTGAGGATGGAGTCCGCAGGAAAGCAGAGAGGGCCAAATTGTCTGGGGCATTTGAAAGGGTTCCAGGAGGCAGTGAGAACCAGCATTACTTTTCCCCGCTGGCACCTTTGCTGTGGCAGCAAAAGCTGGACGTTTGTCTTTTTTGCTCCGGAGGTTGCCAAAAGCGAAAACAGGTGCTTTTGAGGATGGAGTCCGCAGGAAAGCAGAGAGGGCCAAATTGTCTGTGGCATTTGAAAGGGTTCCAGGAGGCAGTGAGAACCAGCATTACTTTTCCCCGCTGGCACCTTTGCTGTGGCAGCAAAAGCTGGACGTTTGTCTTTTTTGCTCCGGAGGCTGCCGAAAGCGAAAATAGGTTCTTTTGAGGATGGAGTCCGCAGGAAAGCAGAGAGGGCCAAATTGTCTGTGGCATTTGAAAGGGTTCCAGGAGGCAGTGAGAACCAGCATTACTTTTCCCCGCTGGCACCTTTGCTGTGGCAGCAAAAGCTGGACGTTTGTCTTTTTTGCTCCGGAGGCTGCCGAAAGCGAAAACAGGTGCTTTTGAGGATGGAGTCCGCAGGAAAGCAGAGAGAGCCAAATTGTCTGGGGCATTTGAAGGAGTTCCAGGAGGCAGTGAGAACCAGCATTACTTTTCCCTGCTGGCACGTTTGCTGTGGCAGCAAAAGCTGGACGTTTGTCTTTTTTGCTCCGGAGGCTGCCGAAAGCGAAAACAGGTGCTTTTGAGGATGGAGTCCGCAGGAAAGCAGAGAGGGCCAAATTGTCTGTGGCATTTGAAAGGGTTCCAGGAGGCAGTGAGAACCAGCATTACTTTTCCCCGCTGGCACCTTTGCTGTGGCAGCAAAAGCTGGACGTTTGTCTTTTTTGCTCCGGACGCTGCCGAAAGCGAAAACAGGTGCTTTTGAGGATGGAGTCCGCAGGAAAGCAGAGAGGGCCAAATTGTCTGGGGCATTTGAAAGGGTTCCAGGAGGCAGTGAGAACCAGCATTACTTTTCCCCGCTGGCACCTTTGCTGTGGCAGCAAAAGCTGGACGTTTGTCTTTTTTGCTCCGGAGGTTGCCGAAAGCGAAAACAGGTGCTTTTGAGGATGGAGTCCGCAGGAAAGCAGAGAGGGCCAAATTGTCTGTGGCATTTGAAAGGGTTCCAGGAGGCAGTGAGAACGAGCATTACTTTTCCCCGCTGGCACCTTTGCTGTGGCAGCAAAAGCTGGACGTTTGTCTTTTTTGCTCCGGAGGCTGCCGAAAGCGAAAACAGGTGCTTTTGAGGATAGAGTCCGCAGGAAAGCAGAGACGGCCAAATTGTCTGTGGCATTTGAAAGGGTTCCAGGAGGCAGTGAGAACCAGCATTACTTTTCCACGCTGGCACCTTTGCTGCGGCAGCAAAAGCTGGACGTTTGTCTTTTTACCACCGGAGGGCGCCGAAAGTGAAAAAAGGCGCTTTTGAGGATAGAGTCCGCAGGAAAGCAGAGAGGGCCAAATTGTCTGGGGCATTTGAAAGGGTTCCAGGAGGCAGTGAGAACCAGCATTACTTTTCCCCGCTGGCACCTTTGCTGTGGCAGCAAAAGCTGGACGTTTGTCTTTTTTGCAATGGAGGCTGCCGAAAGCGAAAACAGGTGCTTTTGAGGATGGAGTCCGCAGGAAAGCAGAGAGGGCCAAATTGTCTGTGGCATTTGAAAGGGTTCCAGGAGGCAGTGAGAACCAGCATTACTTTTCCCCGCTGGCACCTTTGCTGTGGCAGCAAAAGCTGGACGTTTGTCTTTTTTGCTCCGGAGGCTGCCGAAAGCGAAAACAGGTGCTTTTGAGGATGGAGTCCGCAGGAAAGCAGAGAGGGCCAAATTGTCTGTGGCATTTGAAAGGGTTCCAGGAGGCAGTGAGGACCAGCATTACTTTTCCACGCTGGCACCTTTGCTGCGGCAGCAAAAGCTGGACGTTTGTCTTTTTACCACCGGAGGGCGCCGAAAGTGAAAAAAGGCGCTTTTGAGGATAGAGTCCGCAGGAAAGCAGAGAGGGCCAAATTGTCTGGGGCATTTGAAAGGGTTCCAGGAGGCAGTGAGAACCAGCATTACTTTTCCCCGTTGGCACCTTTGCTGTGGCAGCAAAAGCTGGACGTTTGTCTTTTTTGCTCCGGAGGCTGCCGAAAGCGAAAATAGGTTCTTTTGAGGATGGAGTCCGCAGGAAAGCAGAGAGGGCCAAATTGTCTGTGGCATTTGAAAGGGTTCCAGGAGGCAGTGAGAACCAGCATTACTTTTCCCCGCTGGCACCTTCTGTGGCAGCAAAAGCTGGACGTTTGTCTTTTTTGCTCCGGAGGCTGCCGAAAGCGAAAACAGGTGCTTTTGAGGATGGAGTCCGCAGGAAAGCAGAGAGAGCCAAATTGTCTGGGGCATTTGAAGGAGTTCCAGGAGGCAGTGAGAACCAGCATTACTTTTCCCTGCTGGCACGTTTGCTGTGGCAGCAAAAGCTGGACGTTTGTCTTTTTTGCTCCGGAGGCTGCCGAAAGCGAAAACAGGTGCTTTTGAGGATGGAGTCCGCAGGAAAGCAGAGAGGGCCAAATTGTCTGTGGCATTTGAAAGGGTTCCAGGAGGCAGTGAGAACCAGCATTACTTTTCCCCGCTGGCACCTTTGCTGTGGCAGCAAAAGCTGGACGTTTGTCTTTTTTGCTCCGGACGCTGCCGAAAGCGAAAACAGGTGCTTTTGAGGATGGAGTCCGCAGGAAAGCAGAGAGGGCCAAATTGTCTGGGGCATTTGAAAGGGTTCCAGGAGGCAGTGAGAACCAGCATTACTTTTCCCCGCTGGCACCTTTGCTGTGGCAGCAAAAGCTGGACGTTTGTCTTTTTTGCTCCGGAGGTTGCCGAAAGCGAAAACAGGTGCTTTTGAGGATGGAGTCCGCAGGAAAGCAGAGAGGGCCAAATTGTCTGTGGCATTTGAAAGGGTTCCAGGAGGCAGTGAGAACGAGCATTACTTTTCCCCGCTGGCACCTTTGCTGTGGCAGCAAAAGCTGGACGTTTGTCTTTTTTGCTCCGGAGGCTGCCGAAAGCGAAAACAGGTGCTTTTGAGGATAGAGTCCGCAGGAAAGCAGAGACGGCCAAATTGTCTGTGGCATTTGAAAGGGTTCCAGGAGGCAGTGAGAACCAGCATTACTTTTCCACGCTGGCACCTTTGCTGCGGCAGCAAAAGCTGGACGTTTGTCTTTTTACCACCGGAGGGCGCCGAAAGTGAAAAAAGGCGCTTTTGAGGATAGAGTCCGCAGGAAAGCAGAGAGGGCCAAATTGTCTGGGGCATTTGAAAGGGTTCCAGGAGGCAGTGAGAACCAGCATTACTTTTCCCCGCTGGCACCTTTGCTGTGGCAGCAAAAGCTGGACGTTTGTCTTTTTTGCAATGGAGGCTGCCGAAAGCGAAAACAGGTGCTTTTGAGGATGGAGTCCGCAGGAAAGCAGAGAGGGCCAAATTGTCTGTGGCATTTGAAAGGGTTCCAGGAGGCAGTGAGAACCAGCATTACTTTTCCCCGCTGGCACCTTTGCTGCGGCAGCAAAAGCTGGACGTTTGTCTTTTTACCACCGGAGGGCGCCGAAAGTGAAAAAAGGCGCTTTTGAGGATAGAGTCCGCAGGAAAGCAGAGAGGGCCAAATTGTCTGGGGCATTTGAAAGGGTTCCAGGAGGCAGTGAGAACCAGCATTACTTTTCCCCGCTGGCACCTTTGCTGTGGCAGCAAAAGCTGGACGTTTGTCTTTTTTGCAATGGAGGCTGCCGAAAGCGAAAACAGGTGCTTTTGAGGATGGAGTCCGCAGGAAAGCAGAGAGGGCCAAATTGTCTGTGGCATTTGAAAGGGTTCCAGGAGGCAGTGAGAACCAGCATTACTTTTCCCCGCTGGCACCTTTGCTGTGGCAGCAAAAGCTGGACGTTTGTCTTTTTTGCTCCGGAGGCTGCCGAAAGCGAAAACAGGTGCTTTTGAGGATGGAGTCCGCAGGAAAGCAGAGAGGGCCAAATTGTCTGTGGCATTTGAAAGGGTTCCAGGAGGCAGTGAGGACCAGCATTACTTTTCCACGCTGGCACCTTTGCTGCGGCAGCAAAAGCTGGACGTTTGTCTTTTTACCACCGGAGGGCGCCGAAAGTGAAAAAAGGCGCTTTTGAGGATAGAGTCCGCAGGAAAGCAGAGAGGGCCAAATTGTCTGGGGCATTTGAAAGGGTTCCAGGAGGCAGTGAGAACCAGCATTACTTTTCCCCGTTGGCACCTTTGCTGTGGCAGCAAAAGCTGGACGTTTGTCTTTTTTGCAATGGAGGCTGCCGAAAGCGAAAACAGGTGCTTTTGAGGATGGAGTCCGCAGGAAAGCAGAGAGGGCCAAATTGTCTGTGGCATTTGAAAGGGTTCCAGGAGGCAGTGAGAACCAGCATTACTTTTCCCCGCTGGCACCTTTGCTGTGGCAGCAAAAGCTGGACGTTTGTCTTTTTTGCTCCGGAGGCTGCCGAAAGTGAAAACAGGTGCTTTTGAGGATGGAGTCCGCAGGAAAGCAGAGAGGGCCAAATTGTCTGTGGCATTTGAAGAGGTTCCAGGAGGCAGTGAGAACCAGCATTACTTTTCCCCGCTGGCACCTTTGCTGTGGCAGCAAAAGCTGGACGTTTGTCTTTTTTGCTCCGGAGGCTGCCGAAAGCGAAAACAGGTGCTTTTGAGGATGGAGTCCGCAGGAAAGCAGAGAGGGCCAAATTGTCTGTGGCATTTGAAAGGGTTCCAGGAGGCAGTGAGAACCAGCATTACTTTTCCCTGCTGGCACCTTTGCTGTGGCAGCAAAAGCTGGACGTTTGTCTTTTTTGCAATGGAGGCTGCCGAAAGCGAAAACAGGTGCTTTTGAGGATGGAGTCCGCAGGAAAGCAGAGAGGGCCAAATTGTCAGGGGCATTTGAAAGGGTTCCAGGAGGCAGTGAGAACCAGCATTACTTTTCCCCGCTGGCACCTTTGCTGTGGCAGCAAAAGCTGGACGTTTGTCTTTTTTGCTCCGGAGGCTGCCGAAAGTGAAAACAGGTGCTTTTGAGGATGGAGTCCGCAGGAAAGCAGAGAGGGCCAAATTGTCTGTGGCATTTGAAGAGGTTCCAGGAGGCAGTGAGAACCAGCATTACTTTTCCCCGCTGGCACCTTTGCTGTGGCAGCAAAAGCTGGACGTTTGTCTTTTTTGCTCCGGAGGCTGCCGAAAGTGAAAACAGGTGCTTTTGAGGATGGAGTCCACAGGAAAGCAGAGAGGGCCAAATTGTCTGTGGCATTTGAAAGGGTTCCAGGAGGCAGTGAGAACCAGCATTACTTTTCCCCGCTGGCACCTTTGCTGTGGCAGCAAAAGCTGGACGTTTGTCTTTTTTGCTCCGGAGGCTGCCGAAAGCGAAAACAGGTGCTTTTGAGGATGGAGTCCGCAGGAAAGCAGAGAGGGCCAAATTGTCTGTGGCATTTGAAAGGGTTCCAGGAGGCAGTGAGAACCAGCATTACTTTTCCCCGCTGGCACCTTTGCTGTGGCAGCAAAAGCTGGACGTTTGTCTTTTTTGCTCCGGAGGTTGCCAAAAGCGAAAACAGGTGCTTTTGAGGATGGAGTCCGCAGGAAAGCAGAGAGGGCCAAATTGTCTGTGGCATTTGAAAGGGTTCCAGGAGGCAGTGAGAACCAGCATTACTTTTCCCCGCTGGCACCTTTGCTGTGGCAGCAAAAGCTGGACGTTTGTCTTTTTTTGCTCCGGAGGCTGCCGAAAGCGAAAATAGGTTCTTTTGAGGATGGAGTCCGCAGGAAAGCAGAGAGGGCCAAATTGTCTGTGGCATTTGAAAGGGTTCCAGGAGGCAGTGAGAACCAGCATTACTTTTCCCCGCTGGCACCTTTGCTGTGGCAGCAAAAGCTGGACGTTTGTCTTTTTTGCTCCGGAGGCTGCCGAAAGCGAAAACAGGTGCTTTTGAGGATGGAGTCCGCAGGAAAGCAGAGAGAGCCAAATTGTCTGGGGCATTTGAAGGAGTTCCAGGAGGCAGTGAGAACCAGCATTACTTTTCCCTGCTGGCACGTTTGCTGTGGCAGCAAAAGCTGGACGTTTGTCTTTTTTGCTCCGGAGGCTGCCGAAAGCGAAAACAGGTGCTTTTGAGGATGGAGTCCGCAGGAAAGCAGAGAGGGCCAAATTGTCTGTGGCATTTGAAAGGGTTCCAGGAGGCAGTGAGAACCAGCATTACTTTTCCCCGCTGGCACCTTTGCTGTGGCAGCAAAAGCTGGACGTTTGTCTTTTTTGCTCCGGACGCTGCCGAAAGCGAAAACAGGTGCTTTTGAGGATGGAGTCCGCAGGAAAGCAGAGAGGGCCAAATTGTCTGGGGCATTTGAAAGGGTTCCAGGAGGCAGTGAGAACCAGCATTACTTTTCCCCGCTGGCACCTTTGCTGTGGCAGCAAAAGCTGGACGTTTGTCTTTTTTGCTCCGGAGGTTGCCGAAAGCGAAAACAGGTGCTTTTGAGGATGGAGTCCGCAGGAAAGCAGAGAGGGCCAAATTGTCTGTGGCATTTGAAAGGGTTCCAGGAGGCAGTGAGAACGAGCATTACTTTTCCCCGCTGGCACCTTTGCTGTGGCAGCAAAAGCTGGACGTTTGTCTTTTTTGCTCCGGAGGCTGCCGAAAGCGAAAACAGGTGCTTTTGAGGATAGAGTCCGCAGGAAAGCAGAGACGGCCAAATTGTCTGTGGCATTTGAAAGGGTTCCAGGAGGCAGTGAGAACCAGCATTACTTTTCCACGCTGGCACCTTTGCTGCGGCAGCAAAAGCTGGACGTTTGTCTTTTTACCACCGGAGGGCGCCGAAAGTGAAAAAAGGCGCTTTTGAGGATAGAGTCCGCAGGAAAGCAGAGAGGGCCAAATTGTCTGGGGCATTTGAAAGGGTTCCAGGAGGCAGTGAGAACCAGCATTACTTTTCCCCGCTGGCACCTTTGCTGTGGCAGCAAAAGCTGGACGTTTGTCTTTTTTGCAATGGAGGCTGCCGAAAGCGAAAACAGGTGCTTTTGAGGATGGAGTCCGCAGGAAAGCAGAGAGGGCCAAATTGTCTGTGGCATTTGAAAGGGTTCCAGGAGGCAGTGAGAACCAGCATTACTTTTCCCCGCTGGCACCTTTGCTGTGGCAGCAAAAGCTGGACGTTTGTCTTTTTTGCTCCGGAGGCTGCCGAAAGCGAAAACAGGTGCTTTTGAGGATGGAGTCCGCAGGAAAGCAGAGAGGGCCAAATTGTCTGTGGCATTTGAAAGGGTTCCAGGAGGCAGTGAGGACCAGCATTACTTTTCCACGCTGGCACCTTTGCTGCGGCAGCAAAAGCTGGACGTTTGTCTTTTTACCACCGGAGGGCGCCGAAAGTGAAAAAAGGCGCTTTTGAGGATAGAGTCCGCAGGAAAGCAGAGAGGGCCAAATTGTCTGGGGCATTTGAAAGGGTTCCAGGAGGCAGTGAGAACCAGCATTACTTTTCCCCGTTGGCACCTTTGCTGTGGCAGCAAAAGCTGGACGTTTGTCTTTTTTGCTCCGGAGGCTGCCGAAAGCGAAAATAGGTTCTTTTGAGGATGGAGTCCGCAGGAAAGCAGAGAGGGCCAAATTGTCTGTGGCATTTGAAAGGGTTCCAGGAGGCAGTGAGAACCAGCATTACTTTTCCCCGCTGGCACCTTTGCTGTGGCAGCAAAAGCTGGACGTTTGTCTTTTTTGCTCCGGAGGCTGCCGAAAGCGAAAACAGGTGCTTTTGAGGATGGAGTCCGCAGGAAAGCAGAGAGAGCCAAATTGTCTGGGGCATTTGAAGGAGTTCCAGGAGGCAGTGAGAACCAGCATTACTTTTCCCTGCTGGCACGTTTGCTGTGGCAGCAAAAGCTGGACGTTTGTCTTTTTTGCTCCGGAGGCTGCCGAAAGCGAAAACAGGTGCTTTTGAGGATGGAGTCCGCAGGAAAGCAGAGAGGGCCAAATTGTCTGTGGCATTTGAAAGGGTTCCAGGAGGCAGTGAGAACCAGCATTACTTTTCCCCGCTGGCACCTTTGCTGTGGCAGCAAAAGCTGGACGTTTGTCTTTTTTGCTCCGGACGCTGCCGAAAGCGAAAACAGGTGCTTTTGAGGATGGAGTCCGCAGGAAAGCAGAGAGGGCCAAATTGTCTGGGGCATTTGAAAGGGTTCCAGGAGGCAGTGAGAACCAGCATTACTTTTCCCCGCTGGCACCTTTGCTGTGGCAGCAAAAGCTGGACGTTTGTCTTTTTTGCTCCGGAGGTTGCCGAAAGCGAAAACAGGTGCTTTTGAGGATGGAGTCCGCAGGAAAGCAGAGAGGGCCAAATTGTCTGTGGCATTTGAAAGGGTTCCAGGAGGCAGTGAGAACGAGCATTACTTTTCCCCGCTGGCACCTTTGCTGTGGCAGCAAAAGCTGGACGTTTGTCTTTTTTGCTCCGGAGGCTGCCGAAAGCGAAAACAGGTGCTTTTGAGGATAGAGTCCGCAGGAAAGCAGAGACGGCCAAATTGTCTGTGGCATTTGAAAGGGTTCCAGGAGGCAGTGAGAACCAGCATTACTTTTCCACGCTGGCACCTTTGCTGCGGCAGCAAAAGCTGGACGTTTGTCTTTTTACCACCGGAGGGCGCCGAAAGTGAAAAAAGGCGCTTTTGAGGATAGAGTCCGCAGGAAAGCAGAGAGGGCCAAATTGTCTGGGGCATTTGAAAGGGTTCCAGGAGGCAGTGAGAACCAGCATTACTTTTCCCCGCTGGCACCTTTGCTGTGGCAGCAAAAGCTGGACGTTTGTCTTTTTTGCAATGGAGGCTGCCGAAAGCGAAAACAGGTGCTTTTGAGGATGGAGTCCGCAGGAAAGCAGAGAGGGCCAAATTGTCTGTGGCATTTGAAAGGGTTCCAGGAGGCAGTGAGAACCAGCATTACTTTTCCCCGCTGGCACCTTTGCTGCGGCAGCAAAAGCTGGACGTTTGTCTTTTTACCACCGGAGGGCGCCGAAAGTGAAAAAAGGCGCTTTTGAGGATAGAGTCCGCAGGAAAGCAGAGAGGGCCAAATTGTCTGGGGCATTTGAAAGGGTTCCAGGAGGCAGTGAGAACCAGCATTACTTTTCCCCGCTGGCACCTTTGCTGTGGCAGCAAAAGCTGGACGTTTGTCTTTTTTGCAATGGAGGCTGCCGAAAGCGAAAACAGGTGCTTTTGAGGATGGAGTCCGCAGGAAAGCAGAGAGGGCCAAATTGTCTGTGGCATTTGAAAGGGTTCCAGGAGGCAGTGAGAACCAGCATTACTTTTCCCCGCTGGCACCTTTGCTGTGGCAGCAAAAGCTGGACGTTTGTCTTTTTTGCTCCGGAGGCTGCCGAAAGCGAAAACAGGTGCTTTTGAGGATGGAGTCCGCAGGAAAGCAGAGAGGGCCAAATTGTCTGTGGCATTTGAAAGGGTTCCAGGAGGCAGTGAGGACCAGCATTACTTTTCCACGCTGGCACCTTTGCTGCGGCAGCAAAAGCTGGACGTTTGTCTTTTTACCACCGGAGGGCGCCGAAAGTGAAAAAAGGCGCTTTTGAGGATAGAGTCCGCAGGAAAGCAGAGAGGGCCAAATTGTCTGGGGCATTTGAAAGGGTTCCAGGAGGCAGTGAGAACCAGCATTACTTTTCCCCGTTGGCACCTTTGCTGTGGCAGCAAAAGCTGGACGTTTGTCTTTTTTGCTCCGGAGGCTGCCGAAAGCGAAAATAGGTTCTTTTGAGGATGGAGTCCGCAGGAAAGCAGAGAGGGCCAAATTGTCTGTGGCATTTGAAAGGGTTCCAGGAGGCAGTGAGAACCAGCATTACTTTTCCCCGCTGGCACCTTTGCTGTGGCAGCAAAAGCTGGACGTTTGTCTTTTTTGCTCCGGAGGCTGCCGAAAGCGAAAACAGGTGCTTTTGAGGATGGAGTCCGCAGGAAAGCAGAGAGGGCCAAATTGTCTGTGGCATTTGAAAGGGTTCCAGGAGGCAGTGAGAACCAGCATTACTTTTCCCCGCTGGCACCTTTGCTGTGGCAGCAAAAGCTGGACGTTTGTCTTTTTTGCTCCGGACGCTGCCGAAAGCGAAAACAGGTGCTTTTGAGGATGGAGTCCGCAGGAAAGCAGAGAGGGCCAAATTGTCTGGGGCATTTGAAAGGGTTCCAGGAGGCAGTGAGAACCAGCATTACTTTTCCCCGCTGGCACCTTTGCTGTGGCAGCAAAAGCTGGACGTTTGTCTTTTTTGCTCCGGAGGTTGCCGAAAGCGAAAACAGGTGCTTTTGAGGATGGAGTCCGCAGGAAAGCAGAGAGGGCCAAATTGTCTGTGGCATTTGAAAGGGTTCCAGGAGGCAGTGAGAACGAGCATTACTTTTCCCCGCTGGCACCTTTGCTGTGGCAGCAAAAGCTGGACGTTTGTCTTTTTTGCTCCGGAGGCTGCCGAAAGCGAAAACAGGTGCTTTTGAGGATAGAGTCCGCAGGAAAGCAGAGACGGCCAAATTGTCTGTGGCATTTGAAAGGGTTCCAGGAGGCAGTGAGAACCAGCATTACTTTTCCACGCTGGCACCTTTGCTGCGGCAGCAAAAGCTGGACGTTTGTCTTTTTACCACCGGAGGGCGCCGAAAGTGAAAAAAGGCGCTTTTGAGGATAGAGTCCGCAGGAAAGCAGAGAGGGCCAAATTGTCTGGGGCATTTGAAAGGGTTCCAGGAGGCAGTGAGAACCAGCATTACTTTTCCCCGCTGGCACCTTTGCTGTGGCAGCAAAAGCTGGACGTTTGTCTTTTTTGCAATGGAGGCTGCCGAAAGCGAAAACAGGTGCTTTTGAGGATGGAGTCCGCAGGAAAGCAGAGAGGGCCAAATTGTCTGTGGCATTTGAAAGGGTTCCAGGAGGCAGTGAGAACCAGCATTACTTTTCCACGCTGGCACCTTTGCTGTGGCAGCAAAAGCTGGACGTTTGTCTTTTTTGCTCCGGAGGCTGCCGAAAGCGAAAACAGGTGCTTTTGAGGATGGAGTCCGCAGGAAAGCAGAGAGGGCCAAATTGTCTGTGGCATTTGAAAGGGTTCCAGGAGGCAGTGAGGACCAGCATTACTTTTCCACGCTGGCACCTTTGCTGCGGCAGCAAAAGCTGGACGTTTGTCTTTTTACCACCGGAGGGCGCCGAAAGTGAAAAAAGGCGCTTTTGAGGATAGAGTCCGCAGGAAAGCAGAGAGGGCCAAATTGTCTGGGGCATTTGAAAGGGTTCCAGGAGGCAGTGAGAACCAGCATTACTTTTCCCCGTTGGCACCTTTGCTGTGGCAGCAAAAGCTGGACGTTTGTCTTTTTTGCTCCGGAGGCTGCCGAAAGCGAAAACAGGTTATTTTGAGGATGGAGTCCGCAGGAAAGCAGAGAGGGCCAAATTGTCTGTGGCATTTGAAAGGGTTCCAGGAGGCAGTGAGAACCAGCATTACTTTTCCCCGCTGGCACCTTTGCTGTGGCAGCAAAAGCTGGACGTTTGTCTTTTTTTGCTCCGGAGGCTGCCGAAAGCGAAAATAGGTTCTTTTGAGGATGGAGTCCGCAGGAAAGCAGAGAGGGCCAAATTGTCTGTGGCATTTGAAAGGGTTCCAGGAGGCAGTGAGAACGAGCATTACTTTTCCCCGCTGGCACCTTTGCTGTGGCAGCAAAAGCTGGACGTTTGTCTTTTTTGCTCCGGAGGCTGCCGAAAGCGAAAACAGGTGCTTCTGAGGATGGAGTCCGCAGGAAAGCAGAGAGGGCCAAATTGTCTGTGGCATTTGAAAGGGTTCCAGGAGGCAGTGAGAACCAGCATTACTTTTCCCCGCTGGCACCTTTGCTGCGGCAGCAAAAGCTGGACGTTTGTCTTTTTACCACCGGAGGGCGCCGAAAGTGAAAAAAGGCGCTTTTGAGGATAGAGTCCGCAGGAAAGCAGAGAGGGCCAAATTGTCTGGGGCATTTGAAAGGGTTCCAGGAGGCAGTGAGAACCAGCATTACTTTTCCCCGCTGGCACCTTTGCTGTGGCAGCAAAAGCTGGACGTTTGTCTTTTTTGCTCCGGAGGCTGCCGAAAGCGAAAACAGGTGCTTTTGAGGATGGAGTCCGCAGGAAAGCAGAGAGGGCCAAATTGTCTGTGGCATTTGAAGAGGTTCCAGGAGGCAGTGAGAACCAGCATTACTTTTCCCCGCTGGCACCTTTGCTGTGGCAGCAAAAGCTGGACGTTTGTCTTTTTTGCTCCGGAGGCTGCCGAAAGTGAAAACAGGTGCTTTTGAGGATGGAGTCCGCAGGAAAGCAGAGAGGGCCAAATTGTCTGGGGCATTTGAAAGGGTTCCAGGAGGCAGTGAGAACCAGCATTACTTTTCCCCGCTGGCACCTTTGCTGTGGCAGCAAAAGCTGGACGTTTGTCTTTTTTGCTCCGGAGGCTGCCGAAAGCGAAAACAGGTGCTTTTGAGGATGGAGTCCGCAGGAAAGCAGAGAGGGCCAAATTGTCTGTGGCATTTGAAAGGGTTCCAGGAGGCAGTGAGAACCAGCATTACTTTTCCCCGCTGGCACCTTTGCTGTGGCAGCAAAAGCTGGACGTTTGTCTTTTTTGCTCCGGAGGTTGCCAAAAGCGAAAACAGGTGCTTTTGAGGATGGAGTCCGCAGGAAAGCAGAGAGGGCCAAATTGTCTGTGGCATTTGAAAGGGTTCCAGGAGGCAGTGAGAACCAGCATTACTTTTCCCCGCTGGCACCTTTGCTGTGGCAGCAAAAGCTGGACGTTTGTCTTTTTTGCTCCGGAGGCTGCCGAAAGCGAAAATAGGTTCTTTTGAGGATGGAGTCCGCAGGAAAGCAGAGAGGGCCAAATTGTCTGTGGCATTTGAAAGGGTTCCAGGAGGCAGTGAGAACGAGCATTACTTTTCCCCGCTGGCACCTTTGCTGTGGCAGCAAAAGCTGGACGTTTGTCTTTTTTGCTCCGGAGGCTGCCGAAAGTGAAAACAGGTGCTTTTGAGGATGGAGTCCGCAGGAAAGCAGAGAGGGCCAAATTGTCTGTGGCATTTGAAAGGGTTCCAGGAGGCAGTGAGAACCAGCATTACTTTTCCCCGCTGGCACCTTTGCTGTGGCAGCAAAAGCTGGACGTTTGTCTTTTTTGCTCCGGAGGCTGCCGAAAGCGAAAACAGGTGCTTTTGAGGATGGAGTCCGCAGGAAAGCAGAGAGGGCCAAATTGTCTGTGGCATTTGAAAGGGTTCCAGGAGGCAGTGAGAACCAGCATTACTTTTCCCCGCTGGCACCTTTGCTGTGGCAGCAAAAGCTGGACGTTTGTCTTTTTTGCTCCGGAGGTTGCCAAAAGCGAAAACAGGTGCTTTTGAGGATGGAGTCCGCAGGAAAGCAGAGAGGGCCAAATTGTCTGTGGCATTTGAAAGGGTTCCAGGAGGCAGTGAGAACCAGCATTACTTTTCCCCGCTGGCACCTTTGCTGTGGCAGCAAAAGCTGGACGTTTGTCTTTTTTGCTCCGGAGGCTGCCGAAAGCGAAAATAGGTTCTTTTGAGGATGGAGTCCGCAGGAAAGCAGAGAGGGCCAAATTGTCTGTGGCATTTGAAAGGGTTCCAGGAGGCAGTGAGAACCAGCATTACTTTTCCCCGCTGGCACCTTTGCTGTGGCAGCAAAAGCTGGACGTTTGTCTTTTTTGCTCCGGAGGCTGCCGAAAGCGAAAACAGGTGCTTTTGAGGATGGAGTCCGCAGGAAAGCAGAGAGAGCCAAATTGTCTGGGGCATTTGAAGGAGTTCCAGGAGGCAGTGAGAACCAGCATTACTTTTCCCTGCTGGCACGTTTGCTGTGGCAGCAAAAGCTGGACGTTTGTCTTTTTTGCTCCGGAGGCTGCCGAAAGCGAAAACAGGTGCTTTTGAGGATAGAGTCCGCAGGAAAGCAGAGAGGGCCAAATTGTCTGTGGCATTTGAAAGGGTTCCAGGAGGCAGTGAGAACCAGCATTACTTTTCCCCGCTGGCACCTTTGTTGTGGCAGCAAAAGCTGGACGTTTGTCTTTTTTGCTCCGGACGCTGCCGAAAGCGAAAACAGGTGCTTTTGAGGATGGAGTCCGCAGGAAAGCAGAGAGGGCCAAATTGTCTGGGGCATTTGAAAGGGTTCCAGGAGGCAGTGAGAACCAGCATTACTTTTCCCCGCTGGCACCTTTGCTGTGGCAGCAAAAGCTGGACGTTTGTCTTTTTTGCTCCGGAGGTTGCCGAAAGCGAAAACAGGTGCTTTTGAGGATGGAGTCCGCAGGAAAGCAGAGAGGGCCAAATTGTCTGTGGCATTTGAAAGGGTTCCAGGAGGCAGTGAGAACGAGCATTACTTTTCCCCGCTGGCACCTTTGCTGTGGCAGCAAAAGCTGGACGTTTGTCTTTTTTGCTCCGGAGGCTGCCGAAAGCGAAAACAGGTGCTTTTGAGGATAGAGTCCGCAGGAAAGCAGAGACGGCCAAATTGTCTGTGGCATTTGAAAGGGTTCCAGGAGGCAGTGAGAACCAGCATTACTTTTCCACGCTGGCACCTTTGCTGCGGCAGCAAAAGCTGGACGTTTGTCTTTTTACCACCGGAGGGCGCCGAAAGTGAAAAAAGGCGCTTTTGAGGATAGAGTCCGCAGGAAAGCAGAGAGGGCCAAATTGTCTGTGGCATTTGAAAGGGTTCCAGGAGGCAGTGAGAACCAGCATTACTTTTCCCCGCTGGCACCTTTGCTGTGGCAGCAAAAGCTGGACGTTTGTCTTTTTTGCAATGGAGGCTGCCGAAAGCGAAAACAGGTGCTTTTGAGGATGGAGTCCGCAGGAAAGCAGAGAGGGCCAAATTGTCTGTGGCATTTGAAAGGGTTCCAGGAGGCAGTGAGAACCAGCATTACTTTTCCCCGCTGGCACCTTTGCTGTGGCAGCAAAAGCTGGACGTTTGTCTTTTTTGCTCCGGAGGCTGCCGAAAGCGAAAACAGGTGCTTTTGAGGATGGAGTCCGCAGGAAAGCAGAGAGGGCCAAATTGTCTGTGGCATTTGAAAGGGTTCCAGGAGGCAGTGAGGACCAGCATTACTTTTCCACGCTGGCACCTTTGCTGCGGCAGCAAAAGCTGGACGTTTGTCTTTTTACCACCGGAGGGCGCCGAAAGTGAAAAAAGGCGCTTTTGAGGATAGAGTCCGCAGGAAAGCAGAGAGGGCCAAATTGTCTGTGGCATTTGAAAGGGTTCCAGGAGGCAGTGAGAACCAGCATTACTTTTCCCCGCTGGCACCTTTGCTGCGGCAGCAAAAGCTGGACGTTTGTCTTTTTACCACCGGAGGGCGCCGAAAGTGAAAACAGGTGCTTTTGAGGATGGAGTCCGCAGGAAAGCAGAGAGGGCCAAATTGTCTGTGGCATTTGAAAGGGTTCCAGGAGGCAGTGAGAACCAGCATTACTTTTCCCCGCTGGCACCTTTGCTGTGGCAGCAAAAGCTGGACGTTTGTCTTTTTTGCTCCGGAGGCTGCCGAAAGCGAAAACAGGTGCTTTTGAGGATGGAGTCCGCAGGAAAGCAGAGAGGGCCAAATTGTCTGTGGCATTTGAAAGGGTTCCAGGAGGCAGTGAGAACCAGCATTACTTTTCCCCGCTGGCACCTTTGCTGTGGCAGCAAAAGCTGGACGTTTGTCTTTTTTGCTCCGGAGGTTGCCAAAAGCGAAAACAGGTGCTTTTGAGGATGGAGTCCGCAGGAAAGCAGAGAGGGCCAAATTGTCTGTGGCATTTGAAAGGGTTCCAGGAGGCAGTGAGAACCAGCATTACTTTTCCCCGTTGGCACCTTTGCTGTGGCAGCAAAAGCTGGACGTTTGTCTTTTTTGCTCCGGAGGCTGCCGAAAGCGAAAATAGGTTCTTTTGAGGATGGAGTCCGCAGGAAAGCAGAGAGGGCCAAATTGTCTGTGGCATTTGAAAGGGTTCCAGGAGGCAGTGAGAACCAGCATTACTTTTCCCCGCTGGCACCTTTGCTGTGGCAGCAAAAGCTGGACGTTTGTCTTTTTTGCTCCGGACGCTGCCGAAAGCGAAAACAGGTGCTTTTGAGGATGGAGTCCGCAGGAAAGCAGAGAGAGCCAAATTGTCTGGGGCATTTGAAGGAGTTCCAGGAGGCAGTGAGAACCAGCATTACTTTTCCCTGCTGGCACGTTTGCTGTGGCAGCAAAAGCTGGACGTTTGTCTTTTTTGCTCCGGAGGCTGCCGAAAGCGAAAACAGGTGCTTTTGAGGATGGAGTCCGCAGGAAAGCAGAGAGGGCCAAATTGTCTGTGGCATTTGAAAGGGTTCCAGGAGGCAGTGAGAACCAGCATTACTTTTCCCCGCTGGCACCTTTGTTGTGGCAGCAAAAGCTGGACGTTTGTCTTTTTTGCTCCGGAGGCTGCCGAAAGCGAAAACAGGTGCTTTTGAGGATGGAGTCCGCAGGAAAGCAGAGAGGGCCAAATTGTCTGTGGCATTTGAAAGGGTTCCAGGAGGCAGTGAGAACGAGCATTACTTTTCCCCGCTGGCACCTTTGCTGTGGCAGCAAAAGCTGGACGTTTGTCTTTTTTGCTCCGGAGGCTGCCGAAAGCGAAAACAGGTGCTTTTGAGGATAGAGTCCGCAGGAAAGCAGAGAGGGCCAAATTGTCTGTGGCATTTGAAAGGGTTCCAGGAGGCAGTGAGAACCAGCATTACTTTTCCACGCTGGCACCTTTGCTGTGGCAGCAAAAGCTGGACGTTTGTCTTTTTACCACCGGAGGGCGCCGAAAGTGAAAAAAGGCGCTTTTGAGGATAGAGTCCGCAGGAAAGCAGAGAGGGCCAAATTGTCTGTGGCATTTGAAAGGGTTCCAGGAGGCAGTGAGAACCAGCATTACTTTTCCCCGCTGGCACCTTTGCTGTGGCAGCAAAAGCTGGACGTTTGTCTTTTTTGCTCCGGAGGCTGCCGAAAGCGAAAACAGGTGCTTTTGAGGATGGAGTCCGCAGGAAAGCAGAGAGGGCCAAATTGTCTGTGGCATTTGAAAGGGTTCCAGGAGGCAGTGAGAACCAGCATTACTTTTCCCCGCTGGCACCTTTGCTGTGGCAGCAAAAGCTGGACGTTTGTCTTTTTTGCTCCGGAGGCTGCCGAAAGTGAAAACAGGTGCTTTTGAGGATGGAGTCCGCAGGAAAGCAGAGAGGGCCAAATTGTCTGTGGCATTTGAAGAGGTTCCAGGAGGCAGTGAGAACCAGCATTACTTTTCCCCGCTGGCACCTTTGCTGTGGCAGCAAAAGCTGGACGTTTGTCTTTTTTGCTCCGGAGGCTGCCGAAAGCGAAAACAGGTGCTTTTGAGGATGGAGTCCGCAGGAAAGCAGAGAGGGCCAAATTGTCTGTGGCATTTGAAAGGGTTCCAGGAGGCAGTGAGAACCAGCATTACTTTTCCCCGCTGGCACCTTTGCTGTGGCAGCAAAAGCTGGACGTTTGTCTTTTTTGCTCCGGAGGCTGCCGAAAGCGAAAACAGGTGCTTTTGAGGATGGAGTCCACAGGAAAGCAGAGAGGGCCAAATTGTCTGGGGCATTTGAAAGGGTTCCAGGAGGCAGTGAGAACCAGCATTACTTTTCCCCGCTGGCACCTTTGCTGTGGCAGCAAAAGCTGGACGTTTGTCTTTTTTGCTCCGTAGGCTGCCGAAAGCGAAAACAGGTGCTTTTGAGGATGGAGTCCGCAGGAAAGCAGAGAGGGCCAAATTGTCTGTGGCATTTGAAAGGGTTCCAGGAGGCAGTGAGAACCAGCATTACTTTTCCCCGCTGGCACCTTTGCTGTGGCAGCAAAAGCTGGACATTTGTCTTTTTTGCTCCGGAGGTTGCCAAAAGCGAAAACAGGTGCTTTTGAGGATGGAGTCCGCAGGAAAGCAGAGAGGGCCAAATTGTCTGGGGCATTTGAAGAGGTTCCAGGAGGCAGTGAGAACCAGCATTACTTTTCCCCGCTGGCACCTTTGCTGTGGCAGCAAAAGCTGGACGTTTGTCTTTTTTGCTCCGGAGGCTGCCGAAAGCGAAAACAGGTGCTTTTGAGGATGGAGTCCGCAGGAAAGCAGAGAGGGCCAAATTGTCTGTGGCATTTGAAAGGGTTCCAGGAGGCAGTGAGAACCAGCATTACTTTTCCCCGCTGGCACCTTTGTTGTGGCAGCAAAAGCTGGACGTTTGTCTTTTTTGCTCCGGAGGCTGCCGAAAGCGAAAACAGGTGCTTTTGAGGATGGAGTCCGCAGGAAAGCAGAGAGGGCCAAATTGTCTGTGGCATTTGAAAGGGTTCCAGGAGGCAGTGAGAACGAGCATTACTTTTCCCCGCTGGCACCTTTGCTGTGGCAGCAAAAGCTGGACGTTTGTCTTTTTTGCTCCGGAGGCTGCCGAAAGCGAAAACAGGTGCTTTTGAGGATAGAGTCCGCAGGAAAGCAGAGAGGGCCAAATTGTCTGTGGCATTTGAAAGGGTTCCAGGAGGCAGTGAGAACCAGCATTACTTTTCCACGCTGGCACCTTTGCTGCGGCAGCAAAAGCTGGACGTTTGTCTTTTTACCACCGGAGGGCGCCGAAAGTGAAAAAAGGCGCTTTTGAGGATAGAGTCCGCAGGAAAGCAGAGAGGGCCAAATTGTCTGGGGCATTTGAAAGGGTTCCAGGAGGCAGTGAGAACCAGCATTACTTTTCCCCGCTGGCACCTTTGCTGTGGCAGCAAAAGCTGGACGTTTGTCTTTTTTGCTCCGGAGGCTGCCGAAAGCGAAAACAGGTGCTTTTGAGGATGGAGTCCGCAGGAAAGCAGAGAGGGCCAAATTGTCTGTGGCATTTGAAAGGGTTCCAGGAGGCAGTGAGAACCAGCATTACTTTTCCCCGCTGGCACCTTTGCTGTGGCAGCAAAAGCTGGACGTTTGTCTTTTTTGCTCCGGAGGCTGCCGAAAGTGAAAACAGGTGCTTTTGAGGATGGAGTCCGCAGGAAAGCAGAGAGGGCCAAATTGTCTGTGGCATTTGAAGAGGTTCCAGGAGGCAGTGAGAACCAGCATTACTTTTCCCCGCTGGCACCTTTGCTGTGGCAGCAAAAGCTGGACGTTTGTCTTTTTTGCTCCGGAGGCTGCCGAAAGCGAAAACAGGTGCTTTTGAGGATGGAGTCCGCAGGAAAGCAGAGAGGGCCAAATTGTCTGTGGCATTTGAAAGGGTTCCAGGAGGCAGTGAGAACCAGCATTACTTTTCCCCGCTGGCACCTTTGCTGTGGCAGCAAAAGCTGGACGTTTGTCTTTTTTGCTCCGGAGGCTGCCGAAAGCGAAAACAGGTGCTTTTGAGGATGGAGTCCACAGGAAAGCAGAGAGGGCCAAATTGTCTGGGGCATTTGAAAGGGTTCCAGGAGGCAGTGAGAACCAGCATTACTTTTCCCCGCTGGCACCTTTGCTGTGGCAGCAAAAGCTGGACGTTTGTCTTTTTTGCTCCGTAGGCTGCCGAAAGCGAAAACAGGTGCTTTTGAGGATGGAGTCCGCAGGAAAGCAGAGAGGGCCAAATTGTCTGTGGCATTTGAAAGGGTTCCAGGAGGCAGTGAGAACCAGCATTACTTTTCCCCGCTGGCACCTTTGCTGTGGCAGCAAAAGCTGGACATTTGTCTTTTTTGCTCCGGAGGTTGCCAAAAGCGAAAACAGGTGCTTTTGAGGATGGAGTCCGCAGGAAAGCAGAGAGGGCCAAATTGTCTGGGGCATTTGAAGAGGTTCCAGGAGGCAGTGAGAACCAGCATTACTTTTCCCCGCTGGCACCTTTGCTGTGGCAGCAAAAGCTGGACGTTTGTCTTTTTTGCTCCGGAGGCTGCCGAAAGCGAAAACAGGTGCTTTTGAGGATGGAGTCCGCAGGAAAGCAGAGAGGGCCAAATTGTCTGTGGCATTTGAAAGGGTTCCAGGAGGCAGTGAGAACCAGCATTACTTTTCCCCGCTGGCACCTTTGCTGTGGCAGCAAAAGCTGGACGTTTGTCTTTTTTGCTCCGGAGGGCGCCGAAAGGGAAAATAGGTTCTTTTGAGGATGGAGTCCGCAGGAAAGCAGAGAGGGCCAAATTGTCTGTGGCATTTGAAAGGGTTCCAGGAGGCAGTGAGAACGAGCATTACTTTTCCCCGCTGGCACCTTTGCTGTGGCAGCAAAAGCTGGACGTTTGTCTTTTTTGCTCCGGAGGCTGCCGAAAGCGAAAACAGGTGCTTTTGAGGATGGAGTCCGCAGGAAAGCAGAGAGGGCCAAATTGTCTGGGGCATTTGAAGAGGTTCCAGGAGGCAGTGAGAACCAGCATTACTTTTCCCCGCTGGCACTTTTGCTGTGGCAACAAAAGCTGGACGTTTGTCTTTTTTGCTCCAGAGGGCGCCGAAAGGGAAAATAGGTTCTTTTGAGGATGGAGTCCGCAGGAAAGCAGAGAGGGCCAAATTGTCTGTGGCATTTGAAAGGGTTCCAGGAGGCAGTGAGAACCAGCATTACTTTTCCCCGCTGGCACCTTTGCTGTGGCAACAAAAGCTGGACGTTTGTCTTTTTTGCTCCGGAGGCTGCCGAAAGCGAAAACAGGTGCTTTTGAGGATGGAGTCCGCAGGAAAGCAGAGAGGGCCAAATTGTCTGGGGCATTTGAAGAGGTTCCAGGAGGCAGTGAGAACCAGCATTACTTTTCCCCGCTGGCACCTTTGCTGTGGCAGCAAAAGCTGGACGTTTGTCTTTTTTGCTCCGGAGGCTGCCGAAAGCGAAAACAGGTGCTTTTGAGGATGGAGTCCGCAGGAAAGCAGAGAGGGCCAAATTGTCTGGGGCATTTGAAGAGGTTCCAGGAGGCAGTGAGAACCAGCATTACTTTTCCCCGCTGGCACCTTTGCTGTGGCAGCAAAAGCTGGACGTTTGTCTTTTTTGCTCCGGAGGTTGCCGAAAGGGAAAATAGGTTCTTTTGAGGATGGAGTCCGCAGGAAAGCAGAGAGGGCCAAATTGTCTGTGGCATTTGAAAGGGTTCCAGGAGGCAGTGAGAACCAGCATTACTTTTCCCCGCTGGCACCTTTGCTGTGGCAGCAAAAGCTGGACGTTTGTCTTTTTTGCTCCGGAGGCTGCCGAAAGCGAAAACAGGTGCTTTTGAGGATGGAGTCCGCAGGAAAGCAGAGAGGGCCAAATTGTCTGTGGCATTTGAAAGGGTTCCAGGAGGCAGTGAGAACCAGCATTACTTTTCCCCGCTGGCACCTTTGCTGTGGCAGCAAAAGCTGGACGTTTGTCTTTTTTGCTCCGGAGGCTGCCGAAAGCGAAAACAGGTGCTTTTGAGGATGGAGTCCGCAGGAAAGCAGAGAGGGCCAAATTGTCTGGGGCATTTGAAAGGGTTCCAGGAGGCAGTGAGAACCAGCATTACTTTTCCCCGCTGGCACCTTTGCTGTGGCAGCAAAAGCTGGACGTTTGTCTTTTTTGCAATGGAGGCTGCCGAAAGCGAAAACAGGTGCTTTTGAGGATGGAGTCCGCAGGAAAGCAGAGAGGGCCAAATTGTCTGTGGCATTTGAAAGGGTTCCAGGAGGCAGTGAGAACCAGCATTACTTTTCCCCGCTGGCACCTTTGCTGTGGCAGCAAAAGCTGGACGTTTGTCTTTTTTGCTCCGGAGGCTGCCGAAAGCGAAAACAGGTGCTTTTGAGGATGGAGTCCGCAGGAAAGCAGAGAGGGCCAAATTGTCTGTGGCATTTGAAAGGGTTCCAGGAGGCAGTGAGAACCAGCATTACTTTTCCCCGCTGGCACCTTTGCTGTGGCAGCAAAAGCTGGACGTTTGTCTTTTTTGCTCCGGAGGCTGCCGAAAGCGAAAACAGGTGCTTTTGAGGATGGAGTCCGCAGGAAAGCAGAGAGGGCCAAATTGTCTGTGGCATTTGAAAGAGTTCCAGGAGGCAGTGAGAACCAGCATCACTTTTCCCCGCTGGCACCTTTGCTGTGGCAGCAAAAGCTGGACGTTTGTCTTTTTTGCTCCGGAGGCTGCCGAAAGCGAAAACAGGTGCTTTTGAGGATGGAGTCCGCAGCAAAGCAGAGAGGGCCAAATTGTCTGTGGCATTTGAAAGGGTTCCAGGAGGCAGTGAGAACGAGCATTACTTTTCCCCGCTGGCACCTTTGCTGTGGCAGCAAAAGCTGGACGTTTGTCTTTTTTGCTCCGGAGGGCGCCGAAAGTGAAAAAAGGCGCTTTTGAGGATAGAGTCCGCAGGAAAGCAGACAGGGCCAAATTGTCAGTGGCATTTGAAAGGGTTCCAGGAGGCAGTGAGAACCAGCATTACTTTTCCCCGCTGGCACCTTTGCTGTGGCAGCAAAAGCTGGACGTTTGTCTTTTTTGCAATGGAGGCTGCCGAAAGCGAAAACAGGTGCTTTTGAGGATGGAGTCCGCAGGAAAGCAGAGAGGGCCAAATTGTCTGTGGCATTTGAAAGGGTTCCAGGAGGCAGTGAGAACCAGCATTACTTTTCCCCGCTGGCACCTTTGCTGTGGCAGCAAAAGCTGGACGTTTGTCTTTTTTGCTCCGGAGGCTGCCGAAAGCGAAAACAGGTGCTTTTGAGGATGGAGTCCGCAGGAAAGCAGAGAGGGCCAAATTGTCTGTGGCATTTGAAGAGGTTCCAGGAGGCAGTGAGAACCAGCATTACTTTTCCCCGCTGGCACCTTTGCTGTGGCAGCAAAAGCTGGACGTTTGTCTTTTTTGCTCCGGAGGCTGCCGAAAGCGAAAACAGCTGCTTTTGAGGATGGAGTCCGCAGGAAAGCAGAGAGGGCCAAATTGTCTGTGGCATTTGAAAGGGTTCCAGGAGGCAGTGAGAACCAGCATTACTTTTCCCCGCTGGCACGTTTGCTGTGGCAGCAAAAGCTGGACGTTTGTCTTTTTTGCTCCGGAGGCTGCCGAAAGCGAAAACAGGTGCTTTTGAGGATGGAGTCCACAGGAAAGCAGAGAGGGCCAAATTGTCTGGGGCATTTGAAAGGGTTCCAGGAGGCAGTGAGAACCAGCATTACTTTTCCCCGCTGGCACCTTTGCTGTGGCAGCAAAAGCTGGACGTTTGTCTTTTTTGCTCCGGAGGCTGCCGAAAGCGAAAACAGGTGCTTTTGAGGATGGAGTCCGCAGGAAAGCAGAGAGGGCCAAATTGTCTGTGGCATTTGAAAGGGTTCCAGGAGGCAGTGAGAACCAGCATTACTTTTCCCCGCTGGCACCTTTGCTGTGGCAGCAAAAGCTGGACGTTTGTCTTTTTTGCTCCGGAGGCTGCCGAAAGCGAAAACAGCTGCTTTTGAGGATGGAGTCCGCAGGAAAGCAGAGAGGGCCAAATTGTCTGGGGCATTTGAAAGGGTTCCAGGAGGCAGTGAGAACCAGCATTACTTTTCCCCGCTGGCACCTTTGCTGTGGCAGCAAAAGCTGGACGTTTGTCTTTTTTGCTCCGGAGGGCGCCGAAAGGGAAAATAGGTGCTTTTGAGGATGGAGTCCGCAGGAAAGCAGAGAGGGCCAAATTGTCTGTGGCATTTGAAAGGGTTCCAGGAGGCAGTGAGAACCAGCATTACTTTTCCCCGCTGGCACCTTTGCTGTGGCAGCAAAAGCTGGACGTTTGTCTTTTTTGCTCCGGAGGCTGCCGAAAGCGAAAACAGGTGCTTTTGAGGATGGAGTCCGCAGGAAAGCAGAGAGGGCCAAATTGTCTGGGGCATTTGAAAGGGTTCCAGGAGGCAGTGAGAACCAGCATTACTTTTCCCCGCTGGCACCTTTGCTGTGGCAGCAAAAGCTGGACGTTTGTCTTTTTTGCTCCGGAGGCTGCCGAAAGCGAAAACAGGTGCTTTTGAGGATGGAGTCCGCAGGAAAGCAGAGAGGGCCAAATTGTCTGTGGCATTTGAAAGGGTTCCAGGAGGCAGTGAGAACCAGCATTACTTTTCCCCGCTGGCACCTTTGCTGTGGCAGCAAAAGCTGGACGTTTGTCTTTTTTGCTCCGGAGGCTGCCGAAAGCGAAAACAGGTGCTTTTGAGGATGGAGTCCGCAGGAAAGCAGAGAGGGCCAAATTGTCTGTGGCATTTGAAAGGGTTCCAGGAGGCAGTGAGAACCAGCATTACTTTTCCCCGCTGGCACCTTTGCTGTGGCAGCAAAAGCTGGACGTTTGTCTTTTTTGCTCCGGAGGCTGCCGAAAGCGAAAACAGCTGCTTTTGAGGATGGAGTCCGCAGGAAAGCAGAGAGGGCCAAATTGTCTGTGGCATTTGAAAGGGTTCCAGGAGGCAGTGAGAACCAGCATTACTTTTCCCCGCTGGCACCTTTGCTGTGGCAGCAAAAGCTGGACGTTTGTCTTTTTTGCTCCGGAGGCTGCCGAAAGCGAAAACAGGTGCTTTTGAGGATGGAGTCCGCAGGAAAGCAGAGAGGGCCAAATTGTCTGGGGCATTTGAAAGGGTTCCAGGAGGCGGTGAGAACCAGCATTACTTTTCCCCGCTGGCACCTTTGCTGTGGCAGCAAAAGCTGGACGTTTGTCTTTTTTGCTCCGGAGGCTGCCGAAAGCGAAAACAGGTGCTTTTGAGGATGGAGTCCGCAGGAAAGCAGAGAGGGCCAAATTGTCTGTGGCATTTGAAAGGGTTCCAGGAGGCAGTGAGAACCAGCATTACTTTTCCCCGCTGGCACCTTTGCTGTGGCAGCAAAAGCTGGACGTTTGTATTTTTTGCAATGGAGGCTGCCGAAAGCGAAAACAGGTGCTTTTGAGGATGGAGTCCGCAGGAAAGCAGAGAGGGCCAAATTGTCTGTGGCATTTGAAAGGGTTCCAGGAGGCAGTGAGAACCAGCATTACTTTTCCCCGCTGGCACCTTTGCTGTGGCAGCAAAAGCTGGACGTTTGTCTTTTTTGCTCCGGAGGCTGCCGAAAGCGAAAACAGGTGCTTTTGAGGATGGAGTCCGCAGGAAAGCAGAGAGGGCCAAATTGTCTGTGGCATTTGAAAGGGTTCCAGGAGGCAGTGAGAACCAGCATTACTTTTCCCCGCTGGCACCTTTGCTGTGGCAGCAAAAGCTGGACGTTTGTCTTTTTTGCTCCGGAGGCTGCCGAAAGCGAAAACAGCTGCTTTTGAGGATGGAGTCCGCAGGAAAGCAGAGAGGGCCAAATTGTCTGTGGCATTTGAAAGAGTTCCAGGAGGCAGTGAGAACCAGCATCACTTTTCCCCGCTGGCACCTTTGCTGTGGCAGCAAAAGCTGGACGTTTGTCTTTTTTGCTCCGGAGGCTGCCGAAAGCGAAAACAGGTGCTTTTGAGGATGGAGTCCGCAGGAAAGCAGAGAGGGCCAAATTGTCTGTGGCATTTGAAAGGGTTCCAGGAGGCAGTGAGAACCAGCATTACTTTTCCCCGCTGCCACCTTTGCTGTGGCAGCAAAAGCTGGACGTTTGTCTTTTTTGCTCCGGAGGGCGCCGAAAGTGAAAAAAGGCGCTTTTGAGGATAGAGTCCGCAGGAAAGCAGAGAGGGCCAAATTGTCAGTGGCATTTGAAAGGGTTCCAGGAGGCAGTGAGAACCAGCATTACTTTTCCCCGCTGGCACCTTTGCTGTGGCAGCAAAAGCTGGACGTTTGTCTTTTTTGCAATGGAGGCTGCCGAAAGCGAAAACAGGTGCTTTTGAGGATGGAGTCCGCAGGAAAGCAGAGAGGGCCAAATTGTCTGTGGCATTTGAAAGGGTTCCAGGAGGCAGTGAGAACCAGCATTACTTTTCCCCGCTGGCACCTTTGCTGTGGCAGCAAAAGCTGGACGTTTGTCTTTTTTGCTCCGGAGGCTGCCGAAAGTGAAAACAGGTGCTTTTGAGGATGGAGTCCGCAGGAAAGCAGAGAGGGCCAAATTGTCTGTGGCATTTGAAGAGGTTCCAGGAGGCAGTGAGAACCAGCATTACTTTTCCCCGCTGGCACCTTTGCTGTGGCAGCAAAAGCTGGACGTTTGTCTTTTTTGCTCCGGAGGCTGCCGAAAGCGAAAACAGCTGCTTTTGAGGATGGAGTCCGCAGGAAAGCAGAGAGGGCCAAATTGTCTGTGGCATTTGAAAGGGTTCCAGGAGGCAGTGAGAACCAGCATTACTTTTCCCCGCTGGCACGTTTGCTGTGGCAGCAAAAGCTGGACGTTTGTCTTTTTTGCTCCGGAGGCTGCCGAAAGCGAAAACAGGTGCTTTTGAGGATGGAGTCCACAGGAAAGCAGAGAGGGCCAAATTGTCTGGGGCATTTGAAAGGGTTCCAGGAGGCAGTGAGAACCAGCATTACTTTTCCCCGCTGGCACCTTTGCTGTGGCAGCAAAAGCTGGACGTTTGTATTTTTTGCAATGGAGGCTGCCGAAAGCGAAAACAGGTGCTTTTGAGGATGGAGTCCGCAGGAAAGCAGAGAGGGCCAAATTGTCTGTGGCATTTGAAAGGGTTCCAGGAGGCAGTGAGAACCAGCATTACTTTTCCCCGCTGGCACCTTTGCTGTGGCAGCAAAAGTTGGACGTTTGTCTTTTTTGCAATGGAGGCTGCCGAAAGCGAAAACAGCTGCTTTTGAGGATGGAGTCCGCAGGAAAGCAGAGAGGGCCAAATTGTCTGTAGCATTTGAAAGGGTTCCAGGAGGCAGTGAGAACCAGCATTACTTTTCCCCGCTGGCACCTTTGCTGTGGCAGCAAAAGCTGGACGTTTGTCTTTTTTGCTCCGGAGGGCGCCGAAAGGGAAAATAGGTTCTTTTGAGGATGGAGTCCGCAGGAAAGCAGAGAGGGCCAAATTGTCTGTGGCATTTGAAAGGGTTCCAGGAGGCAGTGAGAACCAGCATTACTTTTCCCCGCTGGCACCTTTGCTGTGGCAGCAAAAGCTGGACGTTTGTCTTTTTTGCTCCGGAGGCTGCCGAAAGTGAAAACAGGTGCTTTTGAGGATGGAGTCCGCAGGAAAGCAGAGAGGGCCAAATTGTCTGGGGCATTTGAAAGGGTTCCAGGAGGCAGTGAGAACCAGCATTACTTTTCCCCGCTGGCACCTTTGCTGTGGCAGCAAAAGCTGGACGTTTGTCTTTTTTGCTCCGGAGGCTGCCGAAAGCGAAAACAGGTGCTTTTGAGGATGGAGTCCGCAGGAAAGCAGAGAGGGCCAAATTGTCTGTGGCATTTGAAAGGGTTCCAGGAGGCAGTGAGAACCAGCATTACTTTTCCCCGCTGGCACCTTTGCTGTGGCAGCAAAAGCTGGACGTTTGTATTTTTTGCAATGGAGGCTGCCGAAAGCGAAAACAGCTGCTTTTGAGGATGGAGTCCGCAGGAAAGCAGAGAGGGCCAAATTGTCTCTGGCATTTGAAAGGGTTCCAGGAGGCAGTGAGAACCAGCATTACTTTTCCCCGCTGGCACCTTTGCTGTGGCAGCAAAAGCTGGACGTTTGTCTTTTTTGCTCCGGAGGCTGCCGAAAGCGAAAACAGGTGCTTTTGAGGATGGAGTCCGCAGCAAAGCAGAGAGGGCCAAATTGTCTGTGGCATTTGAAAGGGTTCCAGGAGGCAGTGAGAACCAGCATTACTTTTCCCCGCTGGCACGTTTGCTGTGGCAGCAAAAGCTGGACGTTTGTCTTTTTTGCTCCGGAGGCTGCCGAAAGCGAAAACAGGTGCTTTTGAGGATGGAGTCCGCAGGAAAGCAGAGAGGGCCAAATTGTCTGTGGCATTTGAAAGGGTTCCAGGAGGCAGTGAGAACCAGCATTACTTTTCCCCGCTGGCACCTTTGCTGTGGCAGCAAAAGCTGGACGTTTGTCTTTTTTGCTCCGGAGGCTGCCGAAAGCGAAAACAGGTGCTTTTGAGGATGGAGTCCGCAGGAAAGCAGAGAGGGCCAAATTGTCTGGGGCATTTGAAAGGGTTCCAGGAGGCGGTGAGAACCAGCATTACTTTTCCCCGCTGGCACCTTTGCTGTGGCAGCAAAAGCTGGACGTTTGTATTTTTTGCAATGGAGGCTGCCGAAAGCGAAAACAGGTGCTTTTGAGGATGGAGTCCGCAGGAAAGCAGAGAGGGCCAAATTGTCTGTGGCATTTGAAAGGGTTCCAGGAGGCAGTGAGAACCAGCATTACTTTTCCCCGCTGGCACCTTTGCTGTGGCAGCAAAAGCTGGACGTTTGTCTTTTTTGCTCCGGAGGCTGCCGAAAGCGAAAACAGGTGCTTTTGAGGATGGAGTCCGCAGCAAAGCAGAGAGGGCCAAATTGTCTGTGGCATTTGAAAGGGTTCCAGGAGGCAGTGAGAACCAGCATTACTTTTCCCCGCTGGCACCTTTGCTGTGGCAGCAAAAGCTGGACGTTTGTCTTTTTTGCTCCGGAGGCTGCCGAAAGCGAAAACAGGTGCTTTTGAGGATGGAGTCCGCAGGAAAGCAGAGAGGGCCAAATTGTCTGTGGCATTTGAAAGGGTTCCAGGAGGCAGTGAGAACCAGCATTACTTTTCCCCGCTGGCACCTTTGCTGTGGCAGCAAAAGCTGGACGTTTGTATTTTTTGCAATGGAGGCTGCCGAAAGCGAAAACAGGTGCTTTTGAGGATGGAGTCCGCAGGAAAGCAGAGAGGGCCAAATTGTCTGTGGCATTTGAAAGGGTTCCAGGAGGCAGTGAGAACCAGCATTACTTTTCCCCGCTGGCACCTTTGCTGTGGCAGCAAAAGCTGGACGTTTGTCTTTTTTGCTCCGGAGGGCGCCGAAAGTGAAAAAAGGCGCTTTTGAGGATAGAGTCCGCAGGAAAGCAGAGAGGGCCAAATTGTCAGTGGCATTTGAAAGGGTTCCAGGAGGCAGTGAGAACCAGCATTACTTTTCCCCGCTGGCACCTTTGCTGTGGCAGCAAAAGCTGGACGTTTGTCTTTTTTGCAATGGAGGCTGCCGAAAGCGAAAACAGGTGCTTTTGAGGATGGAGTCCGCAGGAAAGCAGAGAGGGCCAAATTGTCTGTGGCATTTGAAAGGGTTCCAGGAGGCAGTGAGAACCAGCATTACTTTTCCCCGCTGGCACCTTTGCTGTGGCAGCAAAAGCTGGACGTTTGTCTTTTTTGCTCCGGAGGCTGCCGAAAGTGAAAACAGGTGCTTTTGAGGATGGAGTCCGCAGGAAAGCAGAGAGGGCCAAATTGTCTGTGGCATTTGAAGAGGTTCCAGGAGGCAGTGAGAACCAGCATTACTTTTCCCCGCTGGCACCTTTGCTGTGGCAGCAAAAGCTGGACGTTTGTCTTTTTTGCTCCGGAGGCTGCCGAAAGCGAAAACAGCTGCTTTTGAGGATGGAGTCCGCAGGAAAGCAGAGAGGGCCAAATTGTCTGTGGCATTTGAAAGGGTTCCAGGAGGCAGTGAGAACCAGCATTACTTTTCCCCGCTGGCACGTTTGCTGTGGCAGCAAAAGCTGGACGTTTGTCTTTTTTGCTCCGGAGGCTGCCGAAAGCGAAAACAGGTGCTTTTGAGGATGGAGTCCACAGGAAAGCAGAGAGGGCCAAATTGTCTGTGGCATTTGAAAGGGTTCCAGGAGGCAGTGAGAACCAGCATTACTTTTCCCCGCTGGCACCTTTGCTGTGGCAGCAAAAGCTGGACGTTTGTCTTTTTTGCTCCGGAGGGCGCCGAAAGGGAAAATAGGTTCTTTTGAGGATGGAGTCCGCAGGAAAGCAGAGAGGGCCAAATTGTCTGTGGCATTTGAAAGGGTTCCAGGAGGCAGTGAGAACCAGCATTACTTTTCCCCGCTGGCACCTTTGCTGTGGCAGCAAAAGCTGGACGTTTGTCTTTTTTGCTCCGGAGGCTGCCGAAAGCGAAAACAGGTGCTTTTGAGGATGGAGTCCGCAGGAAAGCAGAGAGGGCCAAATTGTCTGTGGCATTTGAAAGGGTTCCAGGAGGCAGTGAGAACCAGCATTACTTTTCCCCGCTGGCACCTTTGCTGTGGCAGCAAAAGCTGGACGTTTGTCTTTTTTGCTCCGGAGGCTGCCGAAAGCGAAAACAGGTGCTTTTGAGGATGGAGTCCGCAGGAAAGCAGAGAGGGCCAAATTGTCTGTGGCATTTGAAAGGGTTCCAGGAGGCAGTGAGAACCAGCATTACTTTTCCCCGCTGGCACCTTTGCTGTGGCAGCAAAAGCTGGACGTTTGTATTTTTTGCAATGGAGGCTGCCGAAAGCGAAAACAGGTGCTTTTGAGGATGGAGTCCGCAGGAAAGCAGAGAGGGCCAAATTGTCTGTGGCATTTGAAAGGGTTCCAGGAGGCAGTGAGAACCAGCATTACTTTTCCCCGCTGGCACCTTTGCTGTGGCAGCAAAAGCTGGACGTTTGTCTTTTTTGCTCCGGAGGCTGCCGAAAGCGAAAACAGGTGCTTTTGAGGATGGAGTCCGCAGCAAAGCAGAGAGGGCCAAATTGTCTGTGGCATTTGAAAGGGTTCCAGGAGGCAGTGAGAACCAGCATTACTTTTCCCCGCTGGCACCTTTGCTGTGGCAGCAAAAGCTGGACGTTTGTCTTTTTTGCTCCGGAGGCTGCCGAAAGCGAAAACAGGTGCTTTTGAGGATGGAGTCCGCAGGAAAGCAGAGAGGGCCAAATTGTCTGTGGCATTTGAAAGGGTTCCAGGAGGCAGTGAGAACCAGCATTACTTTTCCCCGCTGGCACCTTTGCTGTGGCAGCAAAAGCTGGACGTTTGTCTTTTTTGCTCCGGAGGCTGCCGAAAGCGAAAACAGGTGCTTTTGAGGATGGAGTCCGCAGGAAAGCAGAGAGGGCCAAATTGTCTGGGGCATTTGAAAGGGTTCCAGGAGGCGGTGAGAACCAGCATTACTTTTCCCCGCTGGCACCTTTGCTGTGGCAGCAAAAGCTGGACGTTTGTATTTTTTGCAATGGAGGCTGCCGAAAGCGAAAACAGGTGCTTTTGAGGATGGAGTCCGCAGGAAAGCAGAGAGGGCCAAATTGTCTGTGGCATTTGAAAGGGTTCCAGGAGGCAGTGAGAACCAGCATTACTTTTCCCCGCTGGCACCTTTGCTGTGGCAGCAAAAGCTGGACGTTTGTCTTTTTTGCTCCGGAGGCTGCCGAAAGCGAAAACAGGTGCTTTTGAGGATGGAGTCCGCAGCAAAGCAGAGAGGGCCAAATTGTCTGTGGCATTTGAAAGGGTTCCAGGAGGCAGTGAGAACCAGCATTACTTTTCCCCGCTGGCACCTTTGCTGTGGCAGCAAAAGCTGGACGTTTGTCTTTTTTGCTCCGGAGGCTGCCGAAAGCGAAAACAGCTGCTTTTGAGGATGGAGTCCGCAGGAAAGCAGAGAGGGCCAAATTGTCTGTGGCATTTGAAAGGGTTCCAGGAGGCAGTGAGAACCAGCATTACTTTTCCCCGCTGGCACCTTTGCTGTGGCAGCAAAAGCTGGACGTTTGTATTTTTTGCAATGGAGGCTGCCGAAAGCGAAAACAGGTGCTTTTGAGGATGGAGTCCGCAGGAAAGCAGAGAGGGCCAAATTGTCTGTGGCATTTGAAAGGGTTCCAGGAGGCAGTGAGAACCAGCATTACTTTTCCCCGCTGGCACCTTTGCTGTGGCAGCAAAAGCTGGACGTTTGTCTTTTTTGCTCCGGAGGGCGCCGAAAGTGAAAAAAGGCGCTTTTGAGGATAGAGTCCGCAGGAAAGCAGAGAGGGCCAAATTGTCAGTGGCATTTGAAAGGGTTCCAGGAGGCAGTGAGAACCAGCATTACTTTTCCCCGCTGGCACCTTTGCTGTGGCAGCAAAAGCTGGACGTTTGTCTTTTTTGCAATGGAGGCTGCCGAAAGCGAAAACAGGTGCTTTTGAGGATGGAGTCCGCAGGAAAGCAGAGAGGGCCAAATTGTCTGTGGCATTTGAAAGGGTTCCAGGAGGCAGTGAGAACCAGCATTACTTTTCCCCGCTGGCACCTTTGCTGTGGCAGCAAAAGCTGGACGTTTGTCTTTTTTGCTCCGGAGGCTGCCGAAAGTGAAAACAGGTGCTTTTGAGGATGGAGTCCGCAGGAAAGCAGAGAGGGCCAAATTGTCTGTGGCATTTGAAGAGGTTCCAGGAGGCAGTGAGAACCAGCATTACTTTTCCCCGCTGGCACCTTTGCTGTGGCAGCAAAAGTTGGACGTTTGTCTTTTTTGCTCCGGAGGCTGCCGAAAGCGAAAACAGCTGCTTTTGAGGATGGAGTCCGCAGGAAAGCAGAGAGGGCCAAATTGTCTGTGGCATTTGAAAGGGTTCCAGGAGGCAGTGAGAACCAGCATTACTTTTCCCCGCTGGCACCTTTGCTGTGGCAGCAAAAGCTGGACGTTTGTCTTTTTTGCTCCGGAGGCTGCCGAAAGCGAAAACAGCTGCTTTTGAGGATGGAGTCCACAGGAAAGCAGAGAGGGCCAAATTGTCTGGGGCATTTGAAAGGGTTCCAGGAGGCAGTGAGAACCAGCATTACTTTTCCCCGCTGGCACCTTTGCTGTGGCAGCAAAAGCTGGACGTTTGTATTTTTTGCAATGGAGGCTGCCGAAAGCGAAAACAGGTGCTTTTGAGGATGGAGTCCGCAGGAAAGCAGAGAGGGCCAAATTGTCTGTGGCATTTGAAAGGGTTCCAGGAGGCAGTGAGAACCAGCATTACTTTTCCCCGGTGGCACCTTTGCTGTGGCAGCAAAAGCTGGACGTTTGTCTTTTTTGCAATGGAGGCTGCCGAAAGCGAAAACAGCTGCTTTTGAGGATGGAGTCCGCAGGAAAGCAGAGAGGGCCAAATTGTCTGGGGCATTTGAAAGGGTTCCAGGAGGCAGTGAGAACCAGCATTACTTTTCCCCGCTGGCACCTTTGCTGTGGCAGCAAAAGCTGGACGTTTGTCTTTTTTGCTCCGGAGGGCGCCGAAAGGGAAAATAGGTTCTTTTGAGGATGGAGTCCGCAGGAAAGCAGAGAGGGCCAAATTGTCTGTGGCATTTGAAAGGGTTCCAGGAGGCAGTGAGAACCAGCATTACTTTTCCCCGCTGGCACCTTTGCTGTGGCAGCAAAAGCTGGACGTTTGTCTTTTTTGCTCCGGAGGCTGCCGAAAGCGAAAACAGGTGCTTTTGAGGATGGAGTCCGCAGGAAAGCAGAGAGGGCCAAATTGTCTGGGGCATTTGAAAGGGTTCCAGGAGGCAGTGAGAACCAGCATTACTTTTCCCCGCTGGCACCTTTGCTGTGGCAGCAAAAGCTGGACGTTTGTCTTTTTTGCTCCGGAGGCTGCCGAAAGCGAAAACAGGTGCTTTTGAGGATGGAGTCCGCAGGAAAGCAGAGAGGGCCAAATTGTCTGTGGCATTTGAAAGGGTTCCAGGAGGCAGTGAGAACCAGCATTACTTTTCCCCGCTGGCACCTTTGCTGTGGCAGCAAAAGCTGGACGTTTGTATTTTTTGCAATGGAGGCTGCCGAAAGCGAAAACAGGTGCTTTTGAGGATGGAGTCCGCAGGAAAGCAGAGAGGGCCAAATTGTCTGTGGCATTTGAAAGGGTTCCAGGAGGCAGTGAGAACCAGCATTACTTTTCCCCGCTGGCACCTTTGCTGTGGCAGCAAAAGCTGGACGTTTGTCTTTTTTGCTCCGGAGGCTGCCGAAAGCGAAAACAGGTGCTTTTGAGGATGGAGTCCGCAGCAAAGCAGAGAGGGCCAAATTGTCTGTGGCATTTGAAAGGGTTCCAGGAGGCAGTGAGAACCAGCATTACTTTTCCCCGCTGGCACCTTTGCTGTGGCAGCAAAAGCTGGACGTTTGTCTTTTTTGCTCCGGAGGCTGCCGAAAGCGAAAACAGCTGCTTTTGAGGATGGAGTCCGCAGGAAAGCAGAGAGGGCCAAATTATCTGGGGCATTTGAAAGGGTTCCAGGAGGCGGTGAGAACCAGCATTACTTTTCCCCGCTGGCACCTTTGCTGTGGCAGCAAAAGCTGGACGTTTGTATTTTTTGCAATGGAGGCTGCCGAAAGCGAAAACAGGTGCTTTTGAGGATGGAGTCCGCAGGAAAGCAGAGAGGGCCAAATTGTCTGTGGCATTTGAAAGGGTTCCAGGAGGCAGTGAGAACCAGCATTACTTTTCCCCGCTGGCACCTTTGCTGTGGCAGCAAAAGCTGGACGTTTGTCTTTTTTGCTCCGGAGGCTGCCGAAAGCGAAAACAGGTGCTTTTGAGGATGGAGTCCGCAGCAAAGCAGAGAGGGCCAAATTGTCTGTGGCATTTGAAAGGGTTCCAGGAGGCAGTGAGAACCAGCATTACTTTTCCCCGCTGGCACCTTTGCTGTGGCAGCAAAAGCTGGACGTTTGTCTTTTTTGCTCCGGAGGCTGCCGAAAGCGAAAACAGGTGCTTTTGAGGATGGAGTCCGCAGCAAAGCAGAGAGGGCCAAATTGTCTGTGGCATTTGAAAGGGTTCCAGGAGGCAGTGAGAACCAGCATTACTTTTCCCTGCTGGCACCTTTGCTGTGGCAGCAAAAGCTGGACGTTTGTCTTTTTTGCTCCGGAGGCTGCCGAAAGCGAAAACAGCTGCTTTTGAGGATGGAGTCATCAGGAAAGCAGAGAGGGCCAAATTGTCTGTGGCATTTGAAAGGGTTCCAGGAGGCAGTGAGAACCAGCATTACTTTTCCCCGCTGGCACCTTTGCTGTGGCAGCAAAAGCTGGACGTTTGTCTTTTTTGCTCCGGAGGCTGCCGAAAGCGAAAACAGGTGCTTTTGAGGATGGAGTCCGCAGGAAAGCAGAGAGGGCCAAATTGTCTGTGGCATTTGAAAGGGTTCCAGGAGGCAGTGAGAACCAGCATTACTTTTCCCCGCTGGCACCTTTGCTGTGGCAGCAAAAGGTGGACGTTTGTCTTTTTTGCTCCGGAGGCTGCCGAAAGCGAAAATAGGTGCTTTTGAGGATGGAGTCCGCAGGAAAGCAGAGAGGGCCAAATTGTCTGTGGCATTTCAAAGAGTTCCAGGAGGCAGTGAGAACCAGCATTACTTTTCCCCGCTGGCACCTTTGCTGTGGCAGCAAAAGCTGGACGTTTGTCTTTTTACCACCGGAGGGCGCCGAAAGTGAAAAAAGGCGCTTTTGAGGATAGAGTCCGCAGGAAAGCAGAGAGGGCTTAATTGTCTGGGGCATTTGAAAGGGTTCCAGGAGGCAGTGAGAACCAGCATTACTTTTCCCCGCTGGCACCTTTGCTGTGGCAGCAAAAGCTGGACGTTTGTCTTTTTTGCTCCGGAGGCTGCCGAAAGCGAAAACAGGTGCTTTTGAGGATGGAGTCCGCAGGAAAGCAGACAGGGCCAAATTGTCTGGGGCATTTGAAAGGGTTCCAGGAGGCAGTGAGAACCAGCATTACTTTTCCCCGCTGGCACCTTTGCTGTGGCAGCAAAAGCTGGACGTTTGTCTTTTTTGCAATGGAGGCTGCCGAAAGCGAAAACAGGTGCTTTTGATGATGGAGTCCACAGGAAAGCAGAGAGGGCCAAATTGTCTGTGGCATTTGAAAGGGTTCCAGGAGGCAGTGAGAACCAGCATTACTTTTCCCCGCTGGCACCTTTGCTGTGGCAGCAAAAGCTGGACGTTTGTCTTTTTTGCTCCGGAGGCTGCCGAAAGCGAAAATAGGTGCTTTTGAGGATGGAGTCCGCAGGAAAGCAGAGAGGGCCAAATTGTCTGTGGCATTTGAAAGAGTTCCAGGAGGCAGTGAGAACCAGCATTACTTTTCCCCGCTGGCACCTTTGCTGTGGCAGCAAAAGCTGGACGTTTGTCTTTTTACCACCGGAGGGCGCCGAAAGTGAAAAAAGGCGCTTTTGAGGATAGAGTCCGCAGGAAAGCAGAGAGGGCTAAATTGTCTGGGGCATTTGAAAGGGTTCCAGGAGGCAGTGAGAACCAGCATTACTTTTCCCCGCTGGCACCTTTGCTGTGGCAGCAAAAGCTGGACGTTTGTATTTTTTGCAATGGAGGCTGCCGAAAGCGAAAACAGGTGCTTTTGAGGATGGAGTCCGCAGCAAAGCAGAGAGGGCCAAATTGTCTGTGGCATTTGAAAGGGTTCCAGGAGGCAGTGAGAACCAGCATTACTTTTCCCCGCTGGCACCTTTGCTGTGGCAGCAAAAGCTGGACGTTTGTCTTTTTTGCTCCGGAGGCTGCCGAAAGCGAAAACAGGTGCTTTTGAGGATGGAGTCCGCAGCAAAGCAGAGAGGGCCAAATTGTCTGTGGCATTTGAAAGGGTTCCAGGAGGCAGTGAGAACCAGCATTACTTTTCCCCGCTGGCACCTTTGCTGTGGCAGCAAAAGTTGGACGTTTGTCTTTTTTGCTCCGGAGGCTGCCGAAAGCGAAAACAGCTGCTTTTGAGGATGGAGTCCGCAGGAAAGCAGAGAGGGCCAAATTGTCTGGGGCATTTGAAAGAGTTCCAGGAGGCAGTGAGAACCAGCATTACTTTTCCCCGCTGGCACCTTTGCTGTGGCAGCAAAAGCTGGACGTTTGTCTTTTTACCACCGGAGGGCGCCGAAAGTGAAAAAAGGCGCTTTTGAGGATAGAGTCCGCAGGAAAGCAGAGAGGGCCAAATTGTCAGGGGCATTTGAAAGGGTTCCAGGAGGCAGTGAGAACCAGCATTACTTTTCCCCGCTGGCACCTTTGCTGTGGCAGCAAAAGCTGGACGTTTGTCTTTTTTTGCTCCGGAGGCTGCCGAAAGCGAAAACAGGTGCTTTTGAGGATGGAGTCCGCAGGAAAGCAGAGAGGGCCAAATTGTCTGTGGCATTTGAAAGGGTTCCAGGAGGCAGTGAGAACCAGCATTACTTTTCCCCGCTGGCACCTTTGCTGTGGCAGCAAAAGCTGGACGTTTGTCTTTTTTGCTCCGGAGGCTGCCGAAAGCGAAAACAGGTGCTTTTGAGGATGGAGTCCGCAGGAAAGCAGAGACGGCCAAATTGTCTGTGGCATTTGAAAGGGTTCCAGGAGGCAGTGAGAACCAGCATTACTTTTCCACGCTGGCACCTTTGCTGCGGCAGCAAAAGCTGGACGTTTGTCTTTTTACCACCGGAGGGCGCCGAAAGTGAAAAAAGGCGCTTTTGAGGATAGAGTCCGCAGGAAAGCAGAGAGGGCCAAATTGTCTGTGGCATTTGAAAGGGTTCCAGGAGGCAGTGAGAACCAGCATTACTTTTCCCCGCTGGCACCTTTGCTGTGGCAGCAAAAGCTGGACGTTTGTCTTTTTTGCAATGGAGGCTGCCGAAAGCGAAAACAGGTGCTTTTGAGGATGGAGTCCGCAGGAAAGCAGAGAGGGCCAAATTGTCTGTGGCATTTGAAAGGGTTCCAGGAGGCAGTGAGAACCAGCATTACTTTTCCCCGCTGGCACCTTTGCTGTGGCAGCAAAAGCTGGACGTTTGTATTTTTTGCAATGGAGGCTGCCGAAAGCGAAAACAGGTGCTTTTGAGGATGGAGTCCGCAGGAAAGCAGAGAGGGCCAAATTATCTGTGGCATTTGAAAGGGTTCCAGGAGGCAGTGAGAACCAGCATTACTTTTCCCCGCTGGCACCTTTGCTGTGGCAGCAAAAGCTGGACGTTTGTCTTTTTTGCTCCGGAGGCTGCCGAAAGCGAAAACAGGTGCTTTTGAGGATGGAGTCCGCAGCAAAGCAGAGAGGGCCAAATTGTCTGTGGCATTTGAAAGGGTTCCAGGAGGCAGTGAGAACCAGCATTACTTTTCCCCGCTGGCACCTTTGCTGTGGCAGCAAAAGCTGGACGTTTGTCTTTTTTGCTCCGGAGGCTGCCGAAAGCGAAAACAGCTGCTTTTGAGGATGGAGTCCGCAGGAAAGCAGAGAGGGCCAAATTGTCTGTGGCATTTGAAAGGGTTCCAGGAGGCAGTGAGAACCAGCATTACTTTTCCCCGCTGGCACCTTTGCTGTGGCAGCAAAAGCTGGACGTTTGTCTTTTTTGCTCCGGAGGTTGCCGAAAGCGAAAACAGGTGCTTTTGAGGATGGAGTCCGCAGGAAAGCAGAGAGGGCCAAATTGTCTGTGGCATTTGAAAGAGTTCCAGGAGGCAGTGAGAACCAGCATCACTTTTCCCCGCTGGCACCTTTGCTGTGGCAGCAAAAGCTGGACGTTTGTCTTTTTACCACCGGAGGCTGCCGAAAGTGAAAAAAGGCGCTTTTGAGGATAGAGTCCGCAGGAAAGCAGAGAGGGCTTATTTGTCTGGGGCATTTGAAAGGGTTCCAGGAGGCAGTGAGAACCAGCATTACTTTTCCCCGCTGGCACCTTTGCTGTGGCAGCAAAAGCTGGACGTTTGTCTTTTTTGCTCCGGAGGCTGCCGAAAGCGAAAACAGGTGCTTTTGAGGATGGAGTCCGCAGGAAAGCAGAGAGGGCCAAATTGTCTGGGGCATTTGAAGAGGTTCCAGGAGGCAGTGAGAACCAGCATTACTTTTCCCCGCTGGCACCTTTGCTGTGGCAGCAAAAGCTGGACGTTTGTCTTTTTTGCTCCGGAGGCTGCCGAAAGCGAAAACAGGTGCTTTTGAGGATGGAGTCCGCAGGAAAGCAGAGAGGGCCAAATTGTCTGGGGCATTTGAAAGGGTTCCAGGAGGCAGTGAGAACGAGCATTACTTTTCCCCGCTGGCACCTTTGCTGTGGCAGCAAAAGCTGGACGTTTGTCTTTTTTGCTCCGGAGGCTGCCGAAAGCGAAAACAGGTGCTTTTGAGGATGGAGTCCACAGGAAAGCAGAGAGGGCCAAATTGTCTGTGGCATTTGAAAGGGTTCCAGGAGGCAGTGAGAACCAGCATCACTTTTCCCCGCTGGCACCTTTGCTGTGGCAGCAAAAGCTGGACGTTTGTCTTTTTTGCTCCGGAGGCTGCCGAAAGCGAAAATAGGTGCTTTTGAGGATGGAGTCCGCAGGAAAGCAGAGAGGGCCAAATTGTCTGTGGCATTTGAAAGAGTTCCAGGAGGCAGTGAGAACCAGCATCACTTTTCCCCGCTGGCACCTTTGCTGTGGCAGCAAAAGCTGGACGTTTGTCTTTTTACCACCGGAGGGCGCCGAAAGTGAAAAAAGGCGCTTTTGAGGATAGAGTCCGCAGGAAAGCAGAGAGGGCCAAATTGTCTGTGGCATTTGAAAGGGTTCCAGGAGGCAGTGAGAACCAGCATTACTTTTCCCCGCTGGCACCTTTGCTGTGGCAGCAAAAGCTGGACGTTTGTCTTTTTTGCTCCGGACGCTGCCGAAAGCGAAAACAGGTGCTTTTGAGGATGGAGTCCGCAGGAAAGCAGAGAGGGCCAAATTGTCTGGGGCATTTGAAAGGGTTCAAGGAGGCAGTGAGAACCAGCATTACTTTTCCCCGCTGGCACCTTTGCTGTGGCAGCAAAAGCTGGACGTTTGTCTTTTTTGCTCCGGAGGCTGCCGAAAGCGAAAACAGCTGCTTTTGAGGATGGAGTCCGCAGGAAAGCAGAGAGGGCCAAATTGTCTGTGGCATTTGAAAGGGTTCCAGGAGGCAGTGAGAACCAGCATTACTTTTCCACGCTGGCACCTTTGCTGTGGCAGCAAAAGCTGGACGTTTGTCTTTTTACCACCGGAGGGCGTCGAAAGTTAAAAAAGGCGCTTTTGAGGATAGAGTCCGCAGGAAAGCAGAGAGGGCCAAATTGTCTGGGGCATTTGAAAGGGTTCCAGGAGGCAGTGAGAACCAGCATTACTTTTCCCCGCTGGCACCTTTGCTGTGGCAGCAAAAGCTGGACGTTTGTCTTTTTTGCAATGGAGGCTGCCGAAAGCGAAAACAGGTGCTTTTGAGGATGGAGTCCGCAGGAAAGCAGAGAGGGCCAAATTGTCTGTGGCATTTGAAAGGGTTCCAGGAGGCAGTGAGAACCAGCATTACTTTTCCCCGCTGGCACCTTTGCTGTGGCAGCAAAAGGTGGACGTTTGTCTTTTTTGCTCCGGAGGCTGCCGAAAGCGAAAATAGGTGCTTTTGAGGATGGAGTCCGCAGGAAAGCAGAGAGGGCCAAATTGTCTGTGGCATTTCAAAGAGTTCCAGGAGGCAGTGAGAACCAGCATTACTTTTCCCCGCTGGCACCTTTGCTGTGGCAGCAATAGCTGGACGTTTGTCTTTTTACCACCGGAGGGCGCCGAAAGTGAAAAAAGGCGCTTTTGAGGATAGAGTCCGCAGGAAAGCAGAGAGGGCCAAATTGTCTGGGGCATTTGAAAGGGTTCCAGGAGGCAGTGAGAACCAGCATTACTTTTCCCCGCTGGCACCTTTGCTGTGGCAGCAAAAGCTGGACGTTTGTCTTTTTTGCTCCGGAGGCTGCCGAAAGCGAAAACAGGTGCTTTTGAGGATGGAGTCCGCAGGAAAGCAGAGAGGGCCAAATTGTCTGTGGCATTTGAAAGGGTTCCAGGAGGCAGTGAGAACCAGCATTACTTTGCCCCGCTGGCACCTTTGCTGTGGCAGCAAAAGCTGGACGTTTGTCTTTTTTGCAATGGAGGCTGCCGAAAGCGAAAACAGGTGCTTTTGAGGATGGAGTCCACAGGAAAGCAGAGAGGGCCAAATTGTCTGTGGCATTTGAAAGGGTTCCAGGAGGCAGTGAGAACCAGCATTACTTTTCCCCGCTGGCACCTTTGCTGTGGCAGCAAAAGCTGGACGTTTGTCTTTTTTGCTCCGGAGGCTGCCGAAAGCGAAAATAGGTGCTTTTGAGGATGGAGTCCGCAGGAAAGCAGAGAGGGCCAAATTGTCTGTGGCATTTGAAAGAGTTCCAGGAGGCAGTGAGAACCAGCATTACTTTTCCCCGCTGGCACCTTTGCTGTGGCAGCAAAAGCTGGACGTTTGTCTTTTTACCACCGGAGGGCGCCGAAAGTGAAAAAAGGCGCTTTTGAGGATAGAGTCCGCAGGAAAGCAGAGAGGGCCAAATTGTCAGGGGCATTTGAAAGGGTTCCAGGAGGCAGTGAGAACCAGCATTACTTTTCCCCGCTGGCACCTTTGCTGTGGCAGCAAAAGCTGGACGTTTGTCTTTTTTGCTCCGGAGGCTGCCGAAAGCGAAAACAGGTGCTTTTGAGGATGGAGTCCGCAGGAAAGCAGAGAGGGCCAAATTGTCTGGGGCATTTGAAAGGGTTCCAGGAGGCAGTGAGAACCAGCATTACTTTTCCCCGCTGGCACCTTTGCTGTGGCAGCAAAAGCTGGACGTTTGTCTTTTTTGCTCCGGAGGCTGCCGAAAGCGAAAACAGGTGCTTTTGAGGATGGAGTCCGCAGGAAAGCAGAGAGGGCCAAATTGTCTGTGGCATTTGAAAGGGTTCCAGGAGGCAGTGAGAACCAGCATTACTTTTCCACGCTGGCACCTTTGCTGCGGCAGCAAAAGCTGGACGTTTGTCTTTTTACCACCGGAGGGCGCCGAAAGTGAAAAAAGGCGCTTTTGAGGATAGAGTCCGCAGGAAAGCAGAGAGGGCCAAATTGTCTGGGGCATTTGAAAGGGTTCCAGGAGGCAGTGAGAACCAGCATTACTTTTCCCCGCTGGCACCTTTGCTGTGGCAGCAAAAGCTGGACGTTTGTCTTTTTTGCTCCGGACGCTGCCGAAAGCGAAAACAGGTGCTTTTGAGGATGGAGTCCGCAGGAAAGCAGAGAGGGCCAAATTGTCTGGGGCATTTGAAAGGGTTCAAGGAGGCAGTGAGAACCAGCATTACTTTTCCCCGCTGGCACCTTTGCTGTGGCAGCAAAAGCTGGACGTTTGTCTTTTTTGCTCCGGAGGCTGCCGAAAGCGAAAACAGCTGCTTTTGAGGATGGAGTCCGCAGGAAAGCAGAGAGGGCCAAATTGTCTGTGGCATTTGAAAGGGTTCCAGGAGGCAGTGAGAACCAGCATTACTTTTCCACGCTGGCACCTTTGCTGTGGCAGCAAAAGCTGGACGTTTGTCTTTTTACCACCGGAGGGCGTCGAAAGTTAAAAAAGGCGCTTTTGAGGATAGAGTCCGCAGGAAAGCAGAGAGGGCCAAATTGTCTGGGGCATTTGAAAGGGTTCCAGGAGGCAGTGAGAACCAGCATTACTTTTCCCCGCTGGCACCTTTGCTGTGGCAGCAAAAGCTGGACGTTTGTCTTTTTTGCAATGGAGGCTGCCGAAAGCGAAAACAGGTGCTTTTGAGGATGGAGTCCGCAGGAAAGCAGAGAGGGCCAAATTGTCTGTGGCATTTGAAAGGGTTCCAGGAGGCAGTGAGAACCAGCATTACTTTTCCCCGCTGGCACCTTTGCTGTGGCAGCAAAAGGTGGACGTTTGTCTTTTTTGCTCCGGAGGCTGCCGAAAGCGAAAATAGGTGCTTTTGAGGATGGAGTCCGCAGGAAAGCAGAGAGGGCCAAATTGTCTGTGGCATTTCAAAGAGTTCCAGGAGGCAGTGAGAACCAGCATTACTTTTCCCCGCTGGCACCTTTGCTGTGGCAGCAATAGCTGGACGTTTGTCTTTTTACCACCGGAGGGCGCCGAAAGTGAAAAAAGGCGCTTTTGAGGATAGAGTCCGCAGGAAAGCAGAGAGGGCCAAATTGTCTGGGGCATTTGAAAGGGTTCCAGGAGGCAGTGAGAACCAGCATTACTTTTCCCCGCTGGCACCTTTGCTGTGGCAGCAAAAGCTGGACGTTTGTCTTTTTTGCTCCGGAGGCTGCCGAAAGCGAAAACAGGTGCTTTTGAGGATGGAGTCCGCAGGAAAGCAGAGAGGGCCAAATTGTCTGTGGCATTTGAAAGGGTTCCAGGAGGCAGTGAGAACCAGCATTACTTTGCCCCGCTGGCACCTTTGCTGTGGCAGCAAAAGCTGGACGTTTGTCTTTTTTGCAATGGAGGCTGCCGAAAGCGAAAACAGGTGCTTTTGAGGATGGAGTCCACAGGAAAGCAGAGAGGGCCAAATTGTCTGTGGCATTTGAAAGGGTTCCAGGAGGCAGTGAGAACCAGCATTACTTTTCCCCGCTGGCACCTTTGCTGTGGCAGCAAAAGCTGGACGTTTGTCTTTTTTGCTCCGGAGGCTGCCGAAAGCGAAAATAGGTGCTTTTGAGGATGGAGTCCGCAGGAAAGCAGAGAGGGCCAAATTGTCTGTGGCATTTGAAAGAGTTCCAGGAGGCAGTGAGAACCAGCATTACTTTTCCCCGCTGGCACCTTTGCTGTGGCAGCAAAAGCTGGACGTTTGTCTTTTTACCACCGGAGGGCGCCGAAAGTGAAAAAAGGCGCTTTTGAGGATAGAGTCCGCAGGAAAGCAGAGAGGGCCAAATTGTCAGGGGCATTTGAAAGGGTTCCAGGAGGCAGTGAGAACCAGCATTACTTTTCCCCGCTGGCACCTTTGCTGTGGCAGCAAAAGCTGGACGTTTGTCTTTTTTGCTCCGGAGGCTGCCGAAAGCGAAAACAGGTGCTTTTGAGGATGGAGTCCGCAGGAAAGCAGAGAGGGCCAAATTGTCTGGGGCATTTGAAAGGGTTCCAGGAGGCAGTGAGAACCAGCATTACTTTTCCCCGCTGGCACCTTTGCTGTGGCAGCAAAAGCTGGACGTTTGTCTTTTTTGCTCCGGAGGCTGCCGAAAGCGAAAACAGGTGCTTTTGAGGATGGAGTCCGCAGGAAAGCAGAGAGGGCCAAATTGTCTGTGGCATTTGAAAGGGTTCCAGGAGGCAGTGAGAACCAGCATTACTTTTCCACGCTGGCACCTTTGCTGCGGCAGCAAAAGCTGGACGTTTGTCTTTTTACCACCGGAGGGCGCCGAAAGTGAAAAAAGGCGCTTTTGAGGATAGAGTCCGCAGGAAAGCAGAGAGGGCCAAATTGTCTGGGGCATTTGAAAGGGTTCCAGGAGGCAGTGAGAACCAGCATTACTTTTCCCCGCTGGCACCTTTGCTGTGGCAGCAAAAGCTGGACGTTTGTCTTTTTTGCAATGGAGGCTGCCGAAAGCGAAAACAGGTGCTTTTGAGGATGGAGTCCGCAGGAAAGCAGAGAGGGCCAAATTGTCTGTGGCATTTGAAAGGGTTCCAGGAGGCAGTGAGAACCAGCATTACTTTTCCCCGCTGGCACCTTTGCTGTGGCAGCAAAAGCTGGACGTTTGTATTTTTTGCAATGGAGGCTGCCGAAAGCGAAAACAGGTGCTTTTGAGGATGGAGTCCGCAGGAAAGCAGAGAGGGCCAAATTGTCTGTGGCATTTGAAAGGGTTCCAGGAGGCAGTGAGAACCAGCATTACTTTTCCCCGCTGGCACCTTTGCTGTGGCAGCAAAAGCTGGACGTTTGTCTTTTTTGCTCCGGAGGCTGCCGAAAGCGAAAACAGGTGCTTTTGAGGATGGAGTCCGCAGCAAAGCAGAGAGGGCCAAATTGTCTGTGGCATTTGAAAGGGTTCCAGGAGGCAGTGAGAACCAGCATTACTTTTCCCCGCTGGCACCTTTGCTGTGGCAGCAAAAGCTGGACGTTTGTCTTTTTTGCTCCGGAGGCTGCCGAAAGCGAAAACAGCTGCTTTTGAGGATGGAGTCCGCAGGAAAGCAGAGAGGGCCAAATTGTCTGTGGCATTTGAAAGGGTTCCAGGAGGCAGTGAGAACCAGCATTACTTTTCCCCGCTGGCACCTTTGCTGTGGCAGCAAAAGCTGGACGTTTGTCTTTTTTGCTCCGGAGGTTGCCGAAAGCGAAAACAGGTGCTTTTGAGGATGGAGTCCGCAGGAAAGCAGAGAGGGCCAAATTGTCTGTGGCATTTGAAAGAGTTCCAGGAGGCAGTGAGAACCAGCATCACTTTTCCCCGCTGGCACCTTTGCTGTGGCAGCAAAAGCTGGACGTTTGTCTTTTTTGCTCCGGACGCTGCCGAAAGCGAAAACAGGTGCTTTTGAGGATGGAGTCCGCAGGAAAGCAGAGAGGGCCAAATTGTCAGGGGCATTTGAAAGGGTTCCAGGAGGCAGTGAGAACCAGCATTACTTTTCCCCGCTGGCACCTTTGCTGTGGCAGCAAAAGCTGGACGTTTGTCTTTTTTGCTCCGGAGGCTGCCGAAAGCGAAAACAGGTGCTTTTGAGGATGGAGTCCACAGGAAAGCAGAGAGGGCCAAATTGTCTGTGGCATTTGAAAGGGTTCCAGGAGGCAGTGAGAACCAGCATCACTTTTCCCCGCTGGCACCTTTGCTGTGGCAGCAAAAGCTGGACGTTTGTCTTTTTTGCTCCGGAGGCTGCCGAAAGCGAAAATAGGTGCTTTTGAGGATGGAGTCCGCAGGAAAGCAGAGAGGGCCAAATTGTCTGGGGCATTTGAAAGAGTTCCAGGAGGCAGTGAGAACCAGCATCACTTTTCCCCGCTGGCACCTTTGCTGTGGCAGCAAAAGCTGGACGTTTGTCTTTTTACCACCGGAGGGCGCCGAAAGTGAAAAAAGGCGCTTTTGAGGATAGAGTCCGCAGGAAAGCAGAGAGGGCCAAATTGTCTGTGGCATTTGAAAGGGTTCCAGAAGGCAGTGAGAACCAGCATTACTTTTCCCCGCTGGCACCTTTGCTGTGGCAGCAAAAGCTGGACGTTTGTCTTTTTTGCTCCGGAGGCTGCCGAAAGCGAAAACAGGTGCTTTTGAGGATGGAGTCCGCAGGAAAGCAGAGAGGGCCAAATTGTCTGTGGCATTTGAAAGGGTTCCAGGAGGCAGTGAGAACCAGCATTACTTTTCCCCGCTGGCACCTTTGCTGTGGCAGCAAAAGCTGGACGTTTGTCTTTTTTGCTCCGGAGGCTGCCGAAAGCGAAAACAGCTGCTTTTGAGGATGGAGTCCGCAGGAAAGCAGAGAGGGCCAAATTGTCTGTGGCATTTGAAAGGGTTCCAGGAGGCAGTGAGAACCAGCATTACTTTTCCACGCTGGCACCTTTGCTGCGGCAGCAAAAGCTGGACGTTTGTCTTTTTACCACCGGAGGGCGCCGAAAGTGAAAATAGGTGCTTTTGAGGATGGAGTCCGCAGGAAAGCAGAGAGGGCCAAATTGTCTGTGGCATTTGAAAGGGTTCCAGGAGGCAGTGAGAACCAGCATTACTTTTCCCCGCTGGCACCTTTGCTGTGGCAGCAAAAGCTGGACGTTTGTCTTTTTTGCTCCGGAGGCTGCCGAAAGCGAAAACAGGTGCTTTTGAGGATGGAGTCCGCAGGAAAGCAGAGAGGGCCAAATTGTCTGGGGCATTTGAAAGGGTTCCAGGAGGCAGTGAGAACCAGCATTACTTTTCCCCGCTGGCACCTTTGCTGTGGCAGCAAAAGCTGGACGTTTGTCTTTTTTGCTCCGGAGGCTGCCGAAAGCGAAAACAGCTGCTTTTGAGGATGGAGTCCGCAGGAAAGCAGAGAGGGCCAAATTGTCTGTGGCATTTGAAAGGGTTCCAGGAGGCAGTGAGAACCAGCATTACTTTTCCACGCTGGCACCTTTGCTGCGGCAGCAAAAGCTGGACGTTTGTCTTTTTACCACCGGAGGGCGCCGAAAGTGAAAATAGGTGCTTTTGAGGATGGAGTCCGCAGGAAAGCAGAGAGGGCCAAATTGTCTGTGGCATTTGAAAGGGTTCCAGGAGGCAGTGAGAACCAGCATTACTTTTCCCCGCTGGCACCTTTGCTGTGGCAGCAAAAGCTGGACGTTTGTCTTTTTTGCTCCGGAGGCTGCCGAAAGCGAAAACAGGTGCTTTTGAGGATGGAGTCCGCAGGAAAGCAGAGAGGGCCAAATTGTCTGTGGCATTTGAAAGGGTTCCAGGAGGCAGTGAGAACCAGCATTACTTTTCCCCGCTGGCACCTTTGCTGTGGCAGCAAAAGCTGGACGTTTGTCTTTTTTGCTCCGGAGGCTGCCGAAAGTGAAAACAGGTGCTTTTGAGGATGGAGTCCACAGGAAAGCAGAGAGGGCCAAATTGTCTGTGGCATTTGAAGAGGTTCCAGGAGGCAGTGAGAACCAGCATTACTTTTCCCCGCTGGCACCTTTGCTGTGGCAGCAAAAGCTGGACGTTTGTCTTTTTTGCTCCGGAGGCTGCCGAAAGTGAAAACAGGTGCTTTTGAGGATGGAGTCCGCAGGAAAGCAGAGAGGGCCAAATTGTCTGTGGCATTTGAAAGGGTTCCAGGAGGCAGTGAGAACCAGCATTACTTTTCCCCGCTGGCACCTTTGCTGTGGCAGCAAAACCTGGACGTTTGTCTTTTTTGCTCCGGAGGCTGCCGAAAGCGAAAACAGGTGCTTTTGAGGATGGAGTCCGCAGGAAAGCAGAGAGGGCCAAATTGTCTGTGGCATTTGAAAGGGTTCCAGGAGGCAGTGAGAACCAGCATTACTTTTCCCCGCTGGCACCTTTGCTGTGGCAGCAAAAGCTGGACGTTTGTCTTTTTTGCTCCGGAGGCTGCCGAAAGCGAAAATAGGTGCTTTTGAGGATGGAGTCCACAGGAAAGCAGAGAGGGCCAAATTGTCTGTGGCATTTGAAAGAGTTCCAGGAGGCAGTGAGAACCAGCATCACTTTTCCCCGCTGGCACCTTTGCTGTGGCAGCAAAAGCTGGACGTTTGTCTTTTTACCACCGGAGGGCGCCGAAAGTGAAAAAAGGCGCTTTTGAGGATAGAGTCCGCAGAAAAGCAGAGGGGGCTTAATTGTCTGGGGCATTTGAAAGGGTTCCAGGAGGCAGTGAGAACCAGCATTACTTTTCCCCGCTGGCACCTTTGCTGTGGCAGCAAAAGCTGGACGTTTGTCTTTTTTGCTCCGGAGGCTGCCGAAAGCGAAAACAGGTGCTTTTGAGGATGGAGTCCGCAGGAAAGCAGAGAGGGCCAAATTGTCTGGGGCATTTGAACAGGTTCCAGGAGGCAGTGAGAACCAGCATTACTTTTCCCCGCTGGCACCTTTGCTGTGGCAGCAAAAGCTGGACGTTTGTCTTTTTTGCTCCGGAGGCTGCCGAAAGCGAAAACAGGTGCTTTTGAGGATGGAGTCCACAGGAAAGCAGAGAGGGCCAAATTGTCTGTGGCATTTGAAAGAGTTCCAGGAGGCAGTGAGAACCAGCATCACTTTTCCCCGCTGGCACCTTTGCTGTGGCAGCAAAAGCTGGACGTTTGTCTTTTTACCACCGGAGGGCGCCGAAAGTGAAAAAAGGCGCTTTTGAGGATGGAGTCCACAGGAAAGCAGAGAGGGCCAAATTGTCTGTGGCATTTGAAAGGGTTCCAGGAGGCAGTGAGAACCAGCATTACTTTTCCCCGCTGGCACCTTTGCTGTGGCAGCAAAAGCTGGACGTTTGTCTTTTTTGCTCCGGAGGCTGCCGAAAGCGAAAATAGGTGCTTTTGAGGATGGAGTCCGCAGGAAAGCAGAGAGGGCCAAATTGTCTGTGGCATTTGAAAGAGTTCCAGGAGGCAGTGAGAACCAGCATTACTTTTCCCCGCTGGCACCTTTGCTGTGGCAGCAAAAGCTGGACGTTTGTCTTTTTACCACCGGAGGGCGCCGAATGTGAAAAAAGGCGCTTTTGAGGATAGAGTCCGCAGGAAAGCAGAGAGGGCCAAATTGTCAGGGGCATTTGAAAGGGTTCCAGGAGGCAGTGAGAACCAGCATTACTTTTCCCCGCTGGCACCTTTGCTGTGGCAGCAAAAGCTGGACGTTTGTCTTTTTTGCTCCGGAGGCTGCCGAAAGCGAAAACAGGTGCTTTTGAGGATGGAGTCCGCAGGAAAGCAGAGAGGGCCAAATTCTCTGGGGCATTTGAAAGGGTTCCAGGAGGCAGTGAGAACCAGCATTACTTTTCCCCGCTGGCACCTTTGCTGTGGCAGCAAAAGCTGGACGTTTGTCTTTTTTGCTCCGGAGGCTGCCGAAAGCGAAAACAGGTGCTTTTGAGTATGGAGTCCGCAGGAAAGCAGAGAGGGCCAAATTGTCTGTGGCATTTGAAAGGGTTCCAGGAGGCAGTGAGAACCAGCATTACTTTTCCCCGCTGGCACCTTTGCTGTGGCAGCAAAAGCTGGACGTTTGTCTTTTTTGCTCCGGAGGTTGCCAAAAGCGAAAACAGGTGCTTTTGAGGATGGAGTCCGCAGGAAAGCAGAGAGGGCCAAATTGTCTGGGGCATTTGAACAGGTTCCAGGAGGCAGTGAGAACCAGCATTACTTTTCCCCGCTGGCACCTTTGCTGTGGCAGCAAAAGCTGGACGTTTGTCTTTTTTGCTCTGTAGGCTGCCGAAAGCGAAAACAGGTGCTTTTGAGGATGGAGTCCGCAGGAAAGCAGAGAGGGCCAAATTGTCTGTGGCATTTGAAAGGGTTCCAGGAGGCAGTGAGAACCAGCATTACTTTTCCCCGCTGGCACCTTTGCTGTGGCAGCAAAAGCTGGACGTTTGTCTTTTTTGCTCCGGAGGTTGCCGAAAGCGAAAACAGGTGCTTTTGAGGATGGAGTCCGCAGGAAAGCAGAGAGGGCCAAATTGTCAGTGGCATTTGAAAGGGTTCAAGGAGGTAGTGAGAACCAGCATTACTTTTCCCCGCTGGCACCTTTGCTGTGGCAGCAAAAGCTGGACGTTTGTCTTTTTTGCTCCGGAGGCTGCCGAAAGCGAAAACAGGTGCTTTTGAGGATGGAGTCCGCAGGAAAGCAGAGAGGGCCAAATTGTCTGTGGCATTTGAAAGGGTTCCAGGAGGCAGTGAGAACCAGCATTACTTTTCCCCGCTGGCACCTTTGCTGTGGCAGCAAAAGCTGGACGTTTGTCTTTTTACCACCGGAGGGCGCCGAAAGTGAAAAAAGGCGCTTTTGAGGATAGAGTCCGCAGGAAAGCAGAGAGGGCCAAATTGTCAGGGGCATTTGAAAGGGTTCCAGGAGGCAGTGAGAACCAGCATTACTTTTCCCCGCTGGCACCTTTGCTGTGGCAGCAAAAGCTGGACGTTTGTCTTTTTTGCTCCGGAGGCTGCCGAAAGCGAAAACAGGTGCTTTTGAGGATGGAGTCCGCAGGAAAGCAGAGAGGGCCAAATTGTCTGGGGCATTTGAAAGGGTTCCAGGAGGCAGTGAGAACCAGCATTACTTTTCCCCGCTGGCACCTTTGCTGTGGCAGCAAAAGCTGGACGTTTGTCTTTTTTGCTCCGGAGGCTGCCGAAAGCGAAAACAGGTGCTTTTGAGGATGGAGTCCGCAGGAAAGCAGAGAGGGCCAAATTGTCTGTGGCATTTGAAAGGGTTCCAGGAGGCAGTGAGAACCAGCATTACTTTTCCCCGCTGGCACCTTTGCTGTGGCAGCAAAAGCTGGACGTTTGTCTTTTTTGCTCCGGAGGCTGCCGAAAGCGAAAAGAGGTGCTTTTGAGGATGGAGTCCGCAGGAAAGCAGAGAGGGCCAAATTGTCTGGGGCATTTGAACAGGTTCCAGGAGGCAGTGAGAACCAGCATTACTTTTCCCCGCTGGCACCTTTGCTGTGGCAGCAAAAGCTGGACGTTTGTCTTTTTTGCTCCGGAGGCTGCCGAAAGCGAAAACAGGTGCTTTTGAGGATGGAGTCCACAGGAAAGCAGAGAGGGCCAAATTGTCTGTGGCATTTGAAAGGGTTCCAGGAGGCAGTGAGAACCAGCATCACTTTTCCCCGCTGGCACCTTTGCTGTGGCAGCAAAAGCTGGACGTTTGTCTTTTTTGCTCCGGAGGCTGCCGAAAGCGAAAATAGGTGCTTTTGAGGATGGAGTCCGCAGGAAAGCAGAGAGGGCCAAATTGTCTGTGGCATTTGAAAGAGTTCCAGGAGGCAGTGAGAACCAGCATCACTTTTCCCCGCTGGCACCTTTGCTGTGGCAGCAAAAGCTGGACGTTTGTCTTTTTACCACCGGAGGGCGCCGAAAGTGAAAAAAGGCGCTTTTGAGGATGGAGTCCACAGGAAAGCAGAGAGGGCCAAATTGTCTGGGGCATTTGAAAGGGTTCCAGGAGGCAGTGAGAACCAGCATTACTTTTCCCCGCTGGCACCTTTGCTGTGGCAGCAAAAGCTGGACGTTTGTCTTTTTTGCTCCGGAGGCTGCCGAAAGCGAAAATAGGTGCTTTTGAGGATGGAGTCCGCAGGAAAGCAGAGAGGGCCAAATTGTCTGTGGCATTTGAAAGAGTTCCAGGAGGCAGTGAGAACCAGCATTACTTTTCCCCGCTGGAACCTTTGCTGTGGCAGCAAAAGCTGGACGTTTGTCTTTTTTGCTCCGGAGGCTGCCGAAAGCGAAAACAGCTGCTTTTGAGGATGGAGTCCGCAGGAAAGCAGAGAGGGCCAAATTGTCTGTGGCATTTGAAAGGGTTCCAGGAGGCAGTGAGAACCAGCATTACTTTTCCCCGCTGGCACCTTTGCTGTGGCAGCAAAACCTGGACGTTTGTCTTTTTTGCTCCGGAGGCTGCCGAAAGCGAAAACAGGTGCTTTTGAGGATGGAGTCCGCAGGAAAGCAGAGAGGGCCAAATTGTCTGGGGCATTTGAAAGGGTTCCAGGAGGCAGTGAGAACCAGCATTACTTTTCCCCGCTGGCACCTTTGCTGTGGCAGCAAAAGCTGGACGTTTGTCTTTTTTGCTCCGGAGGCTGCCGAAAGCGAAAACAGGTGCTTTTGAGGATGGAGTCCGCAGGAAAGCAGAGAGGGCCAAATTGTCTGTGGCATTTGAAAGGGTTCCAGGAGGCAGTGAGAACCAGCATTACTTTTCCCCGCTGGCACCTTTGCTGTGGCAGCAAAAGCTGGACGTTTGTCTTTTTTGCTCCGGAGGTTGCCAAAAGCGAAAACAGGTGCTTTTGAGGATGGAGTCCGCAGGAAAGCAGAGAGGGCCAAATTGTCTGGGGCATTTGAACAGGTTCCAGGAGGCAGTGAGAACCAGCATTACTTTTCCCCGCTGGCACCTTTGCTGTGGCAGCAAAAGCTGGACGTTTGTCTTTTTTGCTCTGTAGGCTGCCGAAAGCGAAAACAGGTGCTTTTGAGGATGGAGTCCGCAGGAAAGCAGAGAGGGCCAAATTGTCTGTGGCATTTGAAAGGGTTCCAGGAGGCAGTGAGAACCAGCATTACTTTTCCCCGCTGGCACCTTTGCTGTGGCAGCAAAAGCTGGACGTTTGTCTTTTTTGCTCCGGAGGTTGCCGAAAGCGAAAACAGGTGCTTTTGAGGATGGAGTCCGCAGGAAAGCAGAGAGGGCCAAATTGTCAGTGGCATTTGAAAGGGTTCAAGGAGGTAGTGAGAACCAGCATTACTTTTCCCCGCTGGCACCTTTGCTGTGGCAGCAAAAGCTGGACGTTTGTCTTTTTTGCTCCGGAGGCTGCCGAAAGCGAAAACAGGTGCTTTTGAGGATGGAGTCCGCAGGAAAGCAGAGAGGGCCAAATTGTCTGGGGCATTTGAAAGGGTTCCAGGAGGCAGTGAGAACCAGCATTACTTTTCCCCGCTGGCACCTTTGCTGTGGCAGCAAAAGCTGGACGTTTGTCTTTTTACCACCGGAGGGCGTCGAAAGTTAAAAAAGGCGCTTTTGAGGATAGAGTCCGCAGGAAAGCAGAGAGGGCCAAATTGTCAGGGGCATTTGAAAGGGTTCCAGGAGGCAGTGAGAACCAGCATTACTTTTCCCCGCTGGCACCTTTGCTGTGGCAGCAAAAGCTGGACGTTTGTCTTTTTTGCTCCGGAGGCTGCCGAAAGCGAAAACAGGTGCTTTTGAGGATGGAGTCCGCAGGAAAGCAGAGAGGGCCAAATTGTCTGGGGCATTTGAAAGGGTTCCAGGAGGCAGTGAGAACCAGCATTACTTTTCCCCGCTGGCACCTTTGCTGTGGCAGCAAAAGCTGGACGTTTGTCTTTTTTGCTCCGGAGGCTGCCGAAAGCGAAAACAGGTGCTTTTGAGGATGGAGTCCGCAGGAAAGCAGAGAGGGCCAAATTGTCTGGGGCATTTGAACAGGTTCCAGGAGGCAGTGAGAACCAGCATTACTTTTCCCCGCTGGCACCTTTGCTGTGGCAGCAAAAGCTGGACGTTTGTCTTTTTTGCTCCGGAGGCTGCCGAAAGCGAAAACAGGTGCTTTTGAGGATGGAGTCCGCAGGAAAGCAGAGAGGGCCAAATTGTCTGTGGCATTTGAAAGGGTTCCAGGAGGCAGTGAGAACCAGCATTACTTTTCCCCGCTGGCACCTTTGCTGTGGCAGCAAAAGCTGGACGTTTGTCTTTTTTGCTCCGGAGGCTGCCGAAAGCGAAAACAGGTGCTTTTGAGGATGGAGTCCGCAGGAAAGCAGAGAGGGCCAAATTGTCTGTGGCATTTGAAAGGGTTCAAGGAGGTAGTGAGAACCAGCATTACTTTTCCCCGCTGGCACCTTTGCTGTGGCAGCAAAAGCTGGACGTTTGTCTTTTTTGCTCCGGAGGCTGCCGAAAGCGAAAACAGGTGCTTTTGAGGATGGAGTCCGCAGGAAAGCAGAGAGGGCCAAATTGTCTGGGGCATTTGAAAGGGTTCCAGGAGGCAGTGAGAACCAGCATTACTTTTCCCCGCTGGCACCTTTGCTGTGGCAGCAAAAGCTGGACGTTTGTCTTTTTTGCTCCGGAGGCTGCCGAAAGCGAAAACAGGTGCTTTTGAGGATGGAGTCCGCAGGAAAGCAGAGAGGGCCAAATTGTCTGGGGCATTTGAAAGGGTTCCAGGAGGCAGTGAGAACCAGCATTACTTTTCCCCGCTGGCACCTTTGCTGTGGCAGCAAAAGCTGGACGTTTGTCTTTTTTGCTCCGGAGGCTGCCGAAAGCGAAAACAGGTGCTTTTGAGGATGGAGTCCGCAGGAAAGCAGAGAGGGCCAAATTGTCTGGGGCATTTGAAGAGGTTCCAGGAGGCAGTGAGAACCAGCATTACTTTTCCCCGCTGGCACCTTTGCTGTGGCAGCAAAAGCTGGACGTTTGTCTTTTTTGCTCCGGAGGCTGCCGAAAGCGAAAACAGGTGCTTTTGAGGATGGAGTCCGCAGGAAAGCAGAGAGGGCCAAATTGTCTGTGGCATTTGAAAGGGTTCCAGGAGGCAGTGAGAACCAGCATTACTTTTCCCCGCTGGCACCTTTGCTGTGGCAGCAAAAGCTGGACGTTTTTATTTTTTGCAATGGAGGCTGCCGAAAGCGAAAACAGGTGCTTTTGAGGATGGAGTCCGCAGGAAAGCAGAGAGGGCCAAATTGTCTGGGGCATTTGAAAGGGTTCCAGGAGGCAGTGAGAACCAGCATTACTTTTCCCCGCTGGCACCTTTGCTGTGGCAGCAAAAGCTGGACGTTTGTCTTTTTTGCTCCGGAGGCTGCCGAAAGCGAAAACAGGTGCTTTTGAGGATGGAGTCCGCAGGAAAGCAGAGAGGGCCAAATTGTCTGTGGCATTTGAAAGGGTTCCAGGAGGCAGTGAGAACCAGCATTACTTTTCCCCGCTGGCACCTTTGCTATGGCAGCAAAAGCTGGACGTTTGTCTTTTTTGCTCCGGAGGCTGCCGAAAGCGAAAACAGGTGCTTTTGAGGATGGAGTCCGCAGGAAAGCAGAGAGGGCCAAATTGTCTGTGGCATTTGAAAGGGTTCCAGGAGGCAGTGAGAACCAGCATTACTTTTCCCCGCTGGCACCTTTGCTGTGGCAGCAAAACCTGGACGTTTGTCTTTTTTGCTCCGGAGGCTGCCGAAAGCGAAAACAGGTGCTTTTGAGGATGGAGTCCGCAGGAAAGCAGAGAGGGCCAAATTGTCTGTGGCATTTGAAAGGGTTCCAGGAGGCAGTGAGAACCAGCATTACTTTTCCCCGCTGGCACCTTTGCTGTGGCAGCAAAAGCTGGACGTTTGTCTTTTTTGCTCCGGAGGCTGCCGAAAGCGAAAATAGGTGCTTTTGAGGATGGAGTCCGCAGGAAAGCAGAGAGGGCCAAATTGTCTGTGGCATTTGAAAGAGTTCCAGGAGGCAGTGAGAACCAGCATCACTTTTCCCCGCTGGCACCTTTGCTGTGGCAGCAAAAGCTGGACGTTTGTCTTTTTACCACCGGAGGGCGCCGAAAGTGAAAAAAGGCGCTTTTGAGGATAGAGTCCGCAGAAAAGCAGAGGGGGCTTAATTGTCTGGGGCATTTGAAAGGGTTCCAGGAGGCAGTGAGAACCAGCATTACTTTTCCCCGCTGGCACCTTTGCTGTGGCAGCAAAACCTGGACGTTTGTCTTTTTTGCTCCGGAGGCTGCCGAAAGCGAAAACAGGTGCTTTTGAGGATGGAGTCCGCAGGAAAGCAGAGAGGGCCAAATTGTCTGGGGCATTTGAACAGGTTCCAGGAGGCAGTGAGAACCAGCATTACTTTTCCCCGCTGGCACCTTTGCTGTGGCAGCAAAAGCTGGACGTTTGTCTTTTTTGCTCCGGAGGCTGCCGAAAGCGAAAACAGGTGCTTTTGAGGATGGAGTCCACAGGAAAGCAGAGAGGGCCAAATTGTCTGTGGCATTTGAAAGGGTTCCAGGAGGCAGTGAGAACCAGCATCACTTTTCCCCGCTGGCACCTTTGCTGTGGCAGCAAAAGCTGGACGTTTGTCTTTTTTGCTCCGGAGGCTGCCGAAAGCGAAAATAGGTGCTTTTGAGGATGGAGTCCGCAGGAAAGCAGAGAGGGCCAAATTGTCTGTGGCATTTGAAAGAGTTCCAGGAGGCAGTGAGAACCAGCATTACTTTTCCCCGCTGGCACCTTTGCTGTGGCAGCAAAAGCTGGACGTTTGTCTTTTTACCACCGTAGGGCGTCGAAAGTTAAAAAAGGCGCTTTTGAGGATAGAGTCCGCAGGAAAGCAGAGAGGGCCAAATTGTCAGGGGCATTTGAAAGGGTTCCAGGAGGCAGTGAGAACCAGCATTACTTTTCCCCGCTGGCACCTTTGCTGTGGCAGCAAAAGCTGGACGTTTGTCTTTTTTGCTCCGGAGGCTGCCGAAAGCGAAAACAGGTTCTTTTGAGGATGGAGTCCGCAGGAAAGCAGAGAGGGCCAAATTGTCTGTGGCATTTGAAAGGGTTCCAGGAGGCAGTGAGAACCAGCATTACTTTTCCCCGCTGGCACCTTTGCTGTGGCAGCAAAAGCTGGACGTTTGTCTTTTTTGCTCCGGAGGCTGCCGAAAGCGAAAACAGGTGCTTTTGAGGATGGAGTCCGCAGGAAAGCAGAGAGGGCCAAATTGTCTGGGGCATTTGAAAGGGTTCCAGGAGGCAGTGAGAACCAGCATTACTTTTCCCCGCTGGCACCTTTGCTGTGGCAGCAAAAGCTGGACGTTTGTCTTTTTTGCTCCGGAGGCTGCCGAAAGCGAAAACAGGTGCTTTTGAGGATGGAGTCCGCAGGAAAGCAGAGAGGGCCAAATTGTCTGGGGCATTTGAAAGGGTTCCAGGAGGCAGTGAGAACCAGCATTACTTTTCCCCGCTGGCACCTTTGCTGTGGCAGCAAAAGCTGGACGTTTGTCTTTTTTGCTCCGGAGGCTGCCGAAAGCGAAAACAGGTGCTTTTGAGGATGGAGTCCGCAGGAAAGCAGAGAGGGCCAAATTGTCTGGGGCATTTGAAGAGGTTCCAGGAGGCAGTGAGAACCAGCATTACTTTTCCCCGCTGGCACCTTTGCTGTGGCAGCAAAAGCTGGACGTTTGTCTTTTTTGCTCCGGAGGCTGCCGAAAGCGAAAACAGGTGCTTTTGAGGATGGCGTCCGCAGGAAAGCAGAGAGGGCCAAATTGTCTGTGGCATTTGAAAGGGTTCCAGGAGGCAGTGAGAACCAGCATTACTTTTCCCCGCTGGCACCTTTGCTGTGGCAGCAAAAGCTGGACGTTTTTATTTTTTGCAATGGAGGCTGCCGAAAGCGAAAACAGGTGCTTTTGAGGATGGAGTCCGCAGGAAAGCAGAGAGGGCCAAATTGTCTGTGGCATTTGAAAGGGTTCCAGGAGGCAGTGAGAACCAGCATTACTTTTCCCCGCTGGCACCTTTGCTGTGGCAGCAAAAGCTGGACGTTTGTCTTTTTTGCTCCGGAGGCTGCCGAAAGCGAAAACAGGTGCTTTTGAGGATGGAGTCCGCAGGAAAGCAGAGAGGGCCAAATTGTCTGTGGCATTTGAAAGGGTTCCAGGAGGCAGTGAGAACCAGCATTACTTTTCCCCGCTGGCACCTTTGCTATGGCAGCAAAAGCTGGACGTTTGTCTTTTTTGCTCCGGAGGCTGCCGAAAGCGAAAACAGGTGCTTTTGAGGATGGAGTCCACAGGAAAGCAGAGAGGGCCAAATTGTCTGTGGCATTTGAAAGAGTTCCAGGAGGCAGTGAGAACCAGCATCACTTTTCCCCGCTGGCACCTTTGCTGTGGCAGCAAAAGCTGGACGTTTGTCTTTTTACCACCGGAGGGCGCCGAAAGTGAAAAAAGGCGCTTTTGAGGATAGAGTCCGCAGAAAAGCAGAGGGGGCTTAATTGTCTGGGGCATTTGAAAGGGTTCCAGGAGGCAGTGAGAACCAGCATTACTTTTCCCCGCTGGCACCTTTGCTGTGGCAGCAAAACCTGGACGTTTGTCTTTTTTGCTCCGGAGGCTGCCGAAAGCGAAAACAGGTGCTTTTGAGGATGGAGTCCACAGGAAAGCAGAGAGGGCCAAATTGTCTGTGGCATTTGAAAGGGTTCCAGGAGGCAGTGAGAACCAGCATCACTTTTCCCCGCTGGCACCTTTGCTGTGGCAGCAAAAGCTGGACGTTTGTCTTTTTTGCTCCGGAGGCTGCCGAAAGCGAAAATAGGTGCTTTTGAGGATGGAGTCCGCAGGAAAGCAGAGAGGGCCAAATTGTCTGTGGCATTTGAAAGAGTTCCAGGAGGCAGTGAGAACCAGCATCACTATTCCCCGCTGGCACCTTTGCTGTGGCAGCAAAAGCTGGACGTTTGTCTTTTTACCACCGGAGGGCGCCGAAAGTGAAAAAAGGCGCTTTTGAGGATGGAGTCCACAGGAAAGCAGAGAGGGCCAAATTGTCTGTGGCATTTGAAAGGGTTCCAGGAGGCAGTGAGAACCAGCATTACTTTTCCCCGCTGGCACCTTTGCTGTGGCAGCAAAAGCTGGACGTTTGTCTTTTTTGCTCCGGAGGCTGCCGAAAGCGAAAATAGGTGCTTTTGAGGATGGAGTCCACAGGAAAGCAGAGAGGGCCAAATTGTCTGTGGCATTTGAAAGAGTTCCAGGAGGCAGTGAGAACCAGCATCACTTTTCCCCGCTGGCACCTTTGCTGTGGCAGCAAAAGCTGGACGTTTGTCTTTTTACCACCGGAGGGCGCCGAAAGTGAAAAAAGGCGCTTTTGAGGATAGAGTCCGCAGAAAAGCAGAGGGGGCTTAATTGTCTGGGGCATTTGAAAGGGTTCCAGGAGGCAGTGAGAACCAGCATTACTTTTCCCCGCTGGCACCTTTGCTGTGGCAGCAAAACCTGGACGTTTGTCTTTTTTGCTCCGGAGGCTGCCGAAAGCGAAAACAGGTGCTTTTGAGGATGGAGTCCGCAGGAAAGCAGAGAGGGCCAAATTGTCTGGGGCATTTGAACAGGTTCCAGGAGGCAGTGAGAACCAGCATTACTTTTCCCCGCTGGCACCTTTGCTGTGGCAGCAAAAGCTGGACGTTTGTCTTTTTTGCTCCGGAGGCTGCCGAAAGCGAAAACAGGTGCTTTTGAGGATGGAGTCCGCAGGAAAGCAGAGAGGGCCAAATTGTCTGGGGCATTTGAAAGGGTTCCAGGAGGCAGTGAGAACCAGCATTACTTTTCCCCGCTGGCACCTTTGCTGTGGCAGCAAAAGCTGGACGTTTGTCTTTTTTGCTCCGGAGGCTGCCGAAAGCGAAAACAGGTGCTTTTGAGGATGGAGTCCGCAGGAAAGCAGAGAGGGCCAAATTGTCTGGGGCATTTGAAGAGGTTCCAGGAGGCAGTGAGAACCAGCATTACTTTTCCCCGCTGGCACCTTTGCTGTGGCAGCAAAAGCTGGACGTTTGTCTTTTTTGCTCCGGAGGCTGCCGAAAGCGAAAACAGGTGCTTTTGAGGATGGAGTCCGCAGGAAAGCAGAGAGGGCCAAATTGTCTGTGGCATTTGAAAGGGTTCCAGGAGGCAGTGAGAACCAGCATTACTTTTCCCCGCTGGCACCTTTGCTGTGGCAGCAAAAGCTGGACGTTTTTATTTTTTGCAATGGAGGCTGCCGAAAGCGAAAACAGGTGCTTTTGAGGATGGAGTCCGCAGGAAAGCAGAGAGGGCCAAATTGTCTGTGGCATTTGAAAGGGTTCCAGGAGGCAGTGAGAACCAGCATTACTTTTCCCCGCTGGCACCTTTGCTGTGGCAGCAAAAGCTGGACGTTTGTCTTTTTTGCTCCGGAGGCTGCCGAAAGCGAAAACAGGTGCTTTTGAGGATGGAGTCCGCAGGAAAGCAGAGAGGGCCAAATTGTCTGTGGCATTTGAAAGGGTTCCAGGAGGCAGTGAGAACCAGCATTACTTTTCCCCGCTGGCACCTTTGCTATGGCAGCAAAAGCTGGACGTTTGTCTTTTTTGCTCCGGAGGCTGCCGAAAGCGAAAACAGGTGCTTTTGAGGATGGAGTCCACAGGAAAGCAGAGAGGGCCAAATTGTCTGTGGCATTTGAAAGAGTTCCAGGAGGCAGTGAGAACCAGCATCACTTTTCCCCGCTGGCACCTTTGCTGTGGCAGCAAAAGCTGGACGTTTGTCTTTTTACCACCGGAGGGCGCCGAAAGTGAAAAAAGGCGCTTTTGAGGATAGAGTCCGCAGAAAAGCAGAGGGGGCTTAATTGTCTGGGGCATTTGAAAGGGTTCCAGGAGGCAGTGAGAACCAGCATTACTTTTCCCCGCTGGCACCTTTGCTGTGGCAGCAAAACCTGGACGTTTGTCTTTTTTGCTCCGGAGGCTGCCGAAAGCGAAAACAGGTGCTTTTGAGGATGGAGTCCACAGGAAAGCAGAGAGGGCCAAATTGTCTGTGGCATTTGAAAGGGTTCCAGGAGGCAGTGAGAACCAGCATCACTTTTCCCCGCTGGCACCTTTGCTGTGGCAGCAAAAGCTGGACGTTTGTCTTTTTTGCTCCGGAGGCTGCCGAAAGCGAAAATAGGTGCTTTTGAGGATGGAGTCCGCAGGAAAGCAGAGAGGGCCAAATTGTCTGTGGCATTTGAAAGAGTTCCAGGAGGCAGTGAGAACCAGCATCACTATTCCCCGCTGGCACCTTTGCTGTGGCAGCAAAAGCTGGACGTTTGTCTTTTTACCACCGGAGGGCGCCGAAAGTGAAAAAAGGCGCTTTTGAGGATGGAGTCCACAGGAAAGCAGAGAGGGCCACATTGTCTGTGGCATTTGAAAGGGTTCCAGGAGGCAGTGAGAACCAGCATTACTTTTCCCCGCTGGCACCTTTGCTATGGCAGCAAAAGCTGGACGTTTGTCTTTTTTGCTCCGGAGGCTGCCGAAAGCGAAAACAGGTGCTTTTGAGGATGGAGTCCGCAGGAAAGCAGAGAGGGCCAAATTGTCTGTGGCATTTGAAAGGGTTCCAGGAGGCAGTGAGAACCAGCATTACTTTTCCCCGCTGGCACCTTTGCTGTGGCAGCAAAACCTGGACGTTTGTCTTTTTTGCTCCGGAGGCTGCCGAAAGCGAAAACAGGTGCTTTTGAGGATGGAGTCCGCAGGAAAGCAGAGAGGGCCAAATTGTCTGTGGCATTTGAAAGGGTTCCAGGAGGCAGTGAGAACCAGCATTACTTTTCCCCGCTGGCACCTTTGCTGTGGCAGCAAAAGCTGGACGTTTGTCTTTTTTGCTCCGGAGGCTGCCGAAAGCGAAAATAGGTGCTTTTGAGGATGGAGTCCACAGGAAAGCAGAGAGGGCCAAATTGTCTGTGGCATTTGAAAGAGTTCCAGGAGGCAGTGAGAACCAGCATCACTTTTCCCCGCTGGCACCTTTGCTGTGGCAGCAAAAGCTGGACGTTTGTCTTTTTACCACCGGAGGGCGCCGAAAGTGAAAAAAGGCGCTTTTGAGGATAGAGTCCGCAGAAAAGCAGAGGGGGCTTAATTGTCTGGGGCATTTGAAAGGGTTCCAGGAGGCAGTGAGAACCAGCATTACTTTTCCCCGCTGGCACCTTTGCTGTGGCAGCAAAAGCTGGACGTTTGTCTTTTTTGCTCCGGACGCTGCCGAAAGCGAAAACAGGTGCTTTTGAGGATGGAGTCCGCAGGAAAGCAGAGAGGGCCAAATTGTCTGGGGCATTTGAACAGGTTCCAGGAGGCAGTGAGAACCAGCATTACTTTTCCCCGCTGGCACCTTTGCTGTGGCAGCAAAAGCTGGACGTTTGTCTTTTTTGCTCCGGAGGCTGCCGAAAGCGAAAACAGGTGCTTTTGAGGATGGAGTCCACAGGAAAGCAGAGAGGGCCAAATTGTCTGTGGCATTTGAAAGGGTTCCAGGAGGCAGTGAGAACCAGCATCACTTTTCCCCGCTGGCACCTTTGCTGTGGCAGCAAAAGCTGGACGTTTGTCTTTTTTGCTCCGGAGGCTGCCGAAAGCGAAAATAGGTGCTTTTGAGGATGGAGTCCGCAGGAAAGCAGAGAGGGCCAAATTGTCTGTGGCATTTGAAAGAGTTCCAGGAGGCAGTGAGAACCAGCATCACTATTCCCCGCTGGCACCTTTGCTGTGGCAGCAAAAGCTGGACGTTTGTCTTTTTACCACCGGAGGGCGCCGAAAGTGAAAAAAGGCGCTTTTGAGGATGGAGTCCACAGGAAAGCAGAGAGGGCCAAATTGTCTGTGGCATTTGAAAGGGTTCCAGGAGGCAGTGAGAACCAGCATTACTTTTCCCCGCTGGCACCTTTGCTGTGGCAGCAAAAGCTGGACGTTTGTCTTTTTTGCTCCGGAGGCTGCCGAAAGCGAAAATAGGTGCTTTTGAGGATGGAGTCCGCAGGAAAGCAGAGAGGGCCAAATTGTCTGTGGCATTTGAAAGAGTTCCAGGAGGCAGTGAGAACCAGCATTACTTTTCCCCGCTGGCACCTTTGCTGTGGCAGCAAAAGCTGGACGTTTGTCTTTTTACCACCGTAGGGCGTCGAAAGTTAAAAAAGGCGCTTTTGAGGATAGAGTCCGCAGGAAAGCAGAGAGGGCCAAATTGTCAGGGGCATTTGAAAGGGTTCCAGGAGGCAGTGAGAACCAGCATTACTTTTCCCCGCTGGCACCTTTGCTGTGGCAGCAAAAGCTGGACGTTTGTCTTTTTTGCTCCGGAGAGCGCCGAAAGGGAAAATAGGTTCTTTTGAGGATGGAGTCCGCAGGAAAGCAGAGAGGGCCAAATTGTCTGTGGCATTTGAAAGGGTTCCAGGAGGCAGTGAGAACCAGCATTACTTTTCCCCGCTGGCACCTTTGCTGTGGCAGCAAAAGCTGGACGTTTGTCTTTTTTGCTCCGGAGGCTGCCGAAAGCGAAAACAGGTGCTTTTGAGGATGGAGTCCGCAGGAAAGCAGAGAGGGCCAAATTGTCTGTGGCATTTGAAAGGGTTCCAGGAGGCAGTGAGAACCAGCATTACTTTTCCCCGCTGGCACCTTTGCTGTGGCAGCAAAAGCTGGACGTTTTTATTTTTTGCAATGGAGGCTGCCGAAAGCGAAAACAGGTGCTTTTGAGGATGGAGTCCGCAGGAAAGCAGAGAGGGCCAAATTGTCTGTGGCATTTGAAAGGGTTCCAGGAGGCAGTGAGAACCAGCATTACTTTTCCCCGCTGGCACCTTTGCTGTGGCAGCAAAAGCTGGACGTTTGTCTTTTTTGCTCCGGAGGCTGCCGAAAGCGAAAACAGGTGCTTTTGAGGATGGAGTCCGCAGGAAAGCAGAGAGGGCCAAATTGTCTGTGGCATTTGAAAGGGTTCCAGGAGGCAGTGAGAACCAGCATTACTTTTCCCCGCTGGCACCTTTGCTGTTGCAGCAAAAGCTGGACGTTTGTCTTTTTTGCTCCGGAGGCTGCCGAAAGCGAAAACAGGTGCTTTTGAGGATGGAGTCCGCAGGAAAGCAGAGAGGGCCAAATTGTCTGTGGCATTTGAAAGGGTTCAAGGAGGTAGTGAGAACCAGCATTACTTTTCCCCGCTGGCACCTTTGCTGTGGCAGCAAAAGCTGGACGTTTGTCTTTTTTGCTCCGGAGGCTGCCGAAAGCGAAAACAGCTGCTTTTGAGGATGGAGTCCGCAGGAAAGCAGAGAGGGCCAAATTGTCTGTGGCATTTGAAAGGGTTCCAGGAGGCAGTGAGAACCAGCATTACTTTTCCCCGCTGGCACCTTTGCTGTGGCAGCAAAACCTGGACGTTTGTCTTTTTTGCTCCGGAGGCTGCCGAAAGCGAAAACAGGTGCTTTTGAGGATGGAGTCCGCAGGAAAGCAGAGAGGGCCAAATTGTCTGTGGCATTTGAAAGGGTTCCAGGAGGCAGTGAGAACCAGCATTACTTTTCCCCGCTGGCACCTTTGCTGTGGCAGCAAAAGCTGGACGTTTGTCTTTTTTGCTCCGGAGGCTGCCGAAAGCGAAAATAGGTGCTTTTGAGGATGGAGTCCACAGGAAAGCAGAGAGGGCCAAATTGTCTGTGGCATTTGAAAGAGTTCCAGGAGGCAGTGAGAACCAGCATCACTTTTCCCCGCTGGCACCTTTGCTGTGGCAGCAAAAGCTGGACGTTTGTCTTTTTACCACCGGAGGGCGCCGAAAGTGAAAAAAGGCGCTTTTGAGGATAGAGTCCGCAGAAAAGCAGAGGGGGCTTAATTGTCTGGGGCATTTGAAAGGGTTCCAGGAGGCAGTGAGAACCAGCATTACTTTTCCCCGCTGGCACCTTTGCTGTGGCAGCAAAAGCTGGACGTTTGTCTTTTTTGCTCCGGAGGCTGCCGAAAGCGAAAACAGGTGCTTTTGAGGATGGAGTCCGCAGGAAAGCAGAGAGGGCCAAATTGTCTGTGGCATTTGAAAGGGTTCCAGGAGGCAGTGAGAACCAGCATTACTTTTCCCCGCTGGCACCTTTGCTGTGGCAGCAAAAGCTGGACGTTTGTCTTTTTTGCAATGGAGGCTGCCGAAAGCGAAAACAGGTGCTTTTGAGGATGGAGTCCACAGGAAAGCAGAGAGGGCCAAATTGTCTGTGGCATTTGAAAGGGTTCCAGGAGGCAGTGAGAACCAGCATCACTTTTCCCCGCTGGCACCTTTGCTGTGGCAGCAAAAGCTGGACGTTTGTCTTTTTTGCTCCGTAGGCTGCCGAAAGCGAAAATAGGTGCTTTTGAGGATGGAGTCCGCAGGAAAGCAGAGAGGGCCAAATTGTCTGTGGCATTTGAAAGAGTTCCAGGAGGCAGTGAGAACCAGCATTACTTTTCCCCGCTGGCACATTTGCTGTGGCAGCAAAAGCTGGACGTTTGTCTTTTTACCACCGGAGGGCGCCGAAAGTGAAAAAAGGCGCTTTTGAGGATGGAGTCCACAGGAAAGCAGAGAGGGCCAAATTGTCTGTGGCATTTGAAAGGGTTCCAGGAGGCAGTGAGAACCAGCATTACTTTTCCCCGCTGGCACCTTTGCTGTGGCAGCAAAAGCTGGACGTTTGTCTTTTTTGCTCCGGAGGCTGCCGAAAGCGAAAACAGGTGCTTTTGAGGATGGAGTCCGCAGGAAAGCAGAGAGGGCCAAATTGTCTGGGGCATTTGAAAGAGTTCCAGGAGGCAGTGAGAACCAGCATTACTTTTCCCCGCTGGCACCTTTGCTGTGGCAGCAAAAGCTGGACGTTTGTCTTTTTACCACCGTAGGGCGTCGAAAGTTAAAAAAGGCGCTTTTGAGGATAGAGTCCGCAGGAAAGCAGAGAGGGCCAAATTGTCAGGGGCATTTGAAAGGGTTCCAGGAGGCAGTGAGAACCAGCATTACTTTTCCCCGCTGGCACCTTTGCTGTGGCAGCAAAAGCTGGACGTTTGTCTTTTTTGCTCCGGAGGCTGCCGAAAGCGAAAACAGGTGCTTTTGAGGATGGAGTCCGCAGGAAAGCAGAGAGGGCCAAATTGTCTGTGGCATTTGAAAGGGTTCCAGGAGGCAGTGAGAACCAGCATTACTTTTCCCCGCTGGCACCTTTGCTGTGGCAGCAAAAGCTGGACGTTTGTCTTTTTTGCTCCGGAGGCTGCCGAAAGCGAAAACAGGTGCTTTTGAGGATGGAGTCCGCAGGAAAGCAGAGAGGGCCAAATTGTCTGTGGCATTTGAAAGGGTTCCAGGAGGCAGTGAGAACCAGCATTACTTTTCCCCGCTGGCACCTTTGCTGTGGCAGCAAAAGCTGGACGTTTGTCTTTTTTGCTCCGGAGGTTGCCAAAAGCGAAAACAGGTGCTTTTGAGGATGGAGTCCGCAGGAAAGCAGAGAGGGCCAAATTGTCTGGGGCATTTGAACAGGTTCCAGGAGGCAGTGAGAACCAGCATTACTTTTCCCCGCTGGCACCTTTGCTGTGGCAGCAAAAGCTGGACGTTTGTCTTTTTTGCTCCGGAGGCTGCCGAAAGCGAAAACAGGTGCTTTTGAGGATGGAGTCCGCAGGAAAGCAGAGAGGGCCAAATTGTCTGTGGCATTTGAAAGGGTTCCAGGAGGCAGTGAGAACCAGCATTACTTTTCCCCGCTGGCACCTTTGCTGTGGCAGCAAAAGCTGGACGTTTGTCTTTTTTGCTCCGGAGGTTGCCGAAAGCGAAAACAGGTGCTTTTGAGGATGGAGTCCGCAGGAAAGCAGAGAGGGCCAAATTGTCAGTGGCATTTGAAAGGGTTCAAGGAGGTAGTGAGAACCAGCATTACTTTTCCCCGCTGGCACCTTTGCTGTGGCAGCAAAAGCTGGACGTTTGTCTTTTTTGCTCCGGAGGCTGCCGAAAGCGAAAACAGGTGCTTTTGAGGATGGAGTCCGCAGGAAAGCAGAGAGGGCCAAATTGTCTGGGGCATTTGAAAGGGTTCCAGGAGGCAGTGAGAACCAGCATTACTTTTCCCCGCTGGCACCTTTGTTGTGGCAGCAAAAGCTGGACGTTTGTCTTTTTTGCTCCGGAGGCTGCCGAAAGCGAAAACAGGTGCTTTTGAGGATGGAGTCCACAGGAAAGCAGAGAGGGCCAAATTGTCTGGGGCATTTGAAAGGGTTCCAGGAGGCAGTGAGAACCAGCATTACTTTTCCCCGCTGGCACCTTTGCTGTGGCAGCAAAAGCTGGACGTTTGTCTTTTTTTGCTCCGGAGGCTGCCGAAAGCGAAAACAAGTGCTTTTGAGGATGGAGTCCGCAGGAAAGCAGAGAGGGCCAAATTGTCTGTGGCATTTGAAAGGGTTCCAGGAGGCAGTGAGAACCAGCATTACTTTTCCCCGCTGGCACCTTTGCTGTGGCAGCAAAAGCTGGACGTTTGTCTTTTTTGCTCCGGAGGTTGCCGAAAGCGAAAACAGGTGCTTTTGAGGATGGAGTCCGCAGGAAAGCAGAGAGGGCCAAAATGTCTGTTGCATTTGAAGAGGTTCCAGGAGGCAGTGAGAACCAGCATTACTTTTCCCCGCTGGCACGTTTGCTGTGGCAGCAAATGCTGGACGTTTGTCTTTTTTGCTCCGGAGGCTGCCGAAAGCGAAAACAGGTGCTTTTGAGGATGGAGTCCGCAGGAAAGCAGAGAGGGCCAAATTGTCTGTGGCATTTGAAAGGGTTCCAGGAGGCAGTGAGAACCAGCATTACTTTTCCCCGCTGGTACCTTTGCTGTGGCAGCAAAAGCTGGACGTTTGTCTTTTTTGCTCCGGAGGGCGCCGAAAGGGAAAATAGGTTCTTTTGAGGATGGAGTCCGCAGGAAAGCAGAGAGGGCCAAATTGTCTGTGGCATTTGAAAGGGTTCCAGGAGGCAGTGAGAACCAGCATTACTTTTCCCCGCTGGCACCTTTGCTGTGGCAGCAAAAGCTGGACGTTTGTCTTTTTTGCTCCGGAGGCTGCCGAAAGCGAAAACAGGTGCTTTTGAGGATGGAGTCCACAGGAAAGCAGAGAGGGCCAAATTGTCTGGGGCATTTGAAAGGGTTCCAGGAGGCAGTGAGAACCAGCATTACTTTTCCCCGCTGGCACCTTTGCTGTGGCAGCAAAAGCTGGACGTTTGTCTTTTTTGCTCCGGAGGCTGCCGAAAGCGAAAATAGGTGCTTTTGAGGATGGAGTCCGCAGGAAAGCAGAGAGGGCCAAATTGTCTGGGGCATTTGAAAGAGTTCCAGGAGGCAGTGAGAACCAGCATCACTTTTCCCCGCTGGCACCTTTGCTGTGGCAGCAAAAGCTGGACGTTTGTCTTTTTACCACCGGAGGGCGCCGAAAGTTAAAAAAGGCGATTTTGAGGATAGAGTCCGCAGGAAAGCAGAGAGGGCCAAATTGTCAGGGGCATTTGAAAGGGTTCCAGGAGGCAGTGAGAACCAGCATTACTTTTCCCCGCTGGCACCTTTGCTGTGGCAGCAAAAGCTGGACGTTTGTCTTTTTTGCTCCGGAGGCTGCCGAAAGCGAAAACAGGTGCTTTTGAGGATGGAGTCCGCAGGAAAGCAGAGAGGGCCAAATTGTCTGGGGCATTTGAAAGGGTTCCAGGAGGCAGTGAGAACCAGCATTACTTTTCCCCGCTGGCACCTTTGCTGTGGCAGCAAAAGCTGGACGTTTGTCTTTTTTGCTCCGGAGGCTGCCGAAAGCGAAAACAGGTGCTTTTGAGGATGGAGTCCGCAGGAAAGCAGAGAGGGCCAAATTGTCTGTGGCATTTGAAAGGGTTCCAGGAGGCAGTGAGAACCAACATTACTTTTCCCCGCTGGCACCTTTGCTGTGGCAGCAAAAGCTGGACGTTTGTCTTTTTTGCTCCGGAGGTTGCCGAAAGCGAAAACAGGTGCTTTTGAGGATGGAGTCCGCAGGAAAGCAGAGAGGGCCAAAATGTCTGTGGCATTTGAAGAGGTTCCAGGAGGCAGTGAGAACCAGCATTACTTTTCCCCGCTGGCACGTTTGCTGTGGCAGCAAAAGCTGGACGTTTGTCTTTTTTGCTCCGGAGGCTGCCGAAAGCGAAAACAGGTGCTTTTGAGGATGGAGTCCGCAGGAAAGCAGAGAGAGCCAAATTGTCTGGGGCATTTGAAGGAGTTCCAGGAGGCAGTGAGAACCAGCATTACTTTTCCCCGCTGGCACCTTTGCTGTGGCAGCAAAAGCTGGACGTTTGTCTTTTTTGCTCCGGAGGCTGCCGAAAGCGAAAATAGGTGCTTTTGAGGATGGAGTCCGCAGGAAAGCAGAGAGGGCCAAATTGTCTGTGGCATTTGAAAGGGTTCCAGGAGGCAGTGAGAACCAGCATTACTTTTCCCCGCTGGCACCTTTGCTGTGGCAGCAAAAGCTGGACGTTTGTCTTTTTTGCTCCGGAGGTTGCCGAAAGCGAAAACAGGTGCTTTTGAGGATGGAGTCCGCAGGAAAGCAGAGAGGGCCAAATTGTCAGTGGCATTTGAAAGGGTTCAAGGAGGTAGTGAGAACCAGCATTACTTTTCCCCGTTGGCACCTTTGCTGTGGCAGCAAAAGCTGGACGTTTGTCTTTTTTGCTCCGGAGGCTGCCGAAAGCGAAAACAGGTGCTTTTGAGGATGGAGTCCGCAGGAAAGCAGAGAGGGCCAAATTGTCTGGGGCATTTGAAAGGGTTCCAGGAGGCAGTGAGAACCAGCATTACTTTTCCCCGCTGGCACCTTTGTTGTGGCAGCAAAAGCTGGACGTTTGTCTTTTTTGCTCCGGAGGCTGCCGAAAGCGAAAACAGGTGCTTTTGAGGATGGAGTCCACAGGAAAGCAGAGAGGGCCAAATTGTCTGGGGCATTTGAAAGGGTTCCAGGAGGCAGTGAGAACCAGCATTACTTTTCCCCGCTGGCACCTTTGCTGTGGCAGCAAAAGCTGGACGTTTGTCTTTTTTTGCTCCGGAGGCTGCCGAAAGCGAAAACAAGTGCTTTTGAGGATGGAGTCCGCAGGAAAGCAGAGAGGGCCAAATTGTCTGTGGCATTTGAAAGGGTTCCAGGAGGCAGTGAGAACCAGCATTACTTTTCCCCGCTGGCACCTTTGCTGTGGCAGCAAAAGCTGGACGTTTGTCTTTTTTGCTCCGGAGGTTGCCGAAAGCGAAAACAGGTGCTTTTGAGGATGGAGTCCGCAGGAAAGCAGAGAGGGCCAAAATGTCTGTTGCATTTGAAGAGGTTCCAGGAGGCAGTGAGAACCAGCATTACTTTTCCCCGCTGGCACGTTTGCTGTGGCAGCAAATGCTGGACGTTTGTCTTTTTTGCTCCGGAGGCTGCCGAAAGCGAAAACAGGTGCTTTTGAGGATGGAGTCCGCAGGAAAGCAGAGAGGGCCAAATTGTCTGTGGCATTTGAAAGGGTTCCAGGAGGCAGTGAGAACCAGCATTACTTTTCCCCGCTGGTACCTTTGCTGTGGCAGCAAAAGCTGGACGTTTGTCTTTTTTGCTCCGGAGGGCGCCGAAAGGGAAAATAGGTTCTTTTGAGGATGGAGTCCGCAGGAAAGCAGAGAGGGCCAAATTGTCTGTGGCATTTGAAAGGGTTCCAGGAGGCAGTGAGAACCAGCATTACTTTTCCCCGCTGGCACCTTTGCTGTGGCAGCAAAAGCTGGACGTTTGTCTTTTTTGCTCCGGAGGCTGCCGAAAGCGAAAACAGGTGCTTTTGAGGATGGAGTCCACAGGAAAGCAGAGAGGGCCAAATTGTCTGGGGCATTTGAAAGGGTTCCAGGAGGCAGTGAGAACCAGCATTACTTTTCCCCGCTGGCACCTTTGCTGTGGCAGCAAAAGCTGGACGTTTGTCTTTTTTGCTCCGGAGGCTGCCGAAAGCGAAAATAGGTGCTTTTGAGGATGGAGTCCGCAGGAAAGCAGAGAGGGCCAAATTGTCTGGGGCATTTGAAAGAGTTCCAGGAGGCAGTGAGAACCAGCATCACTTTTCCCCGCTGGCACCTTTGCTGTGGCAGCAAAAGCTGGACGTTTGTCTTTTTACCACCGGAGGGCGCCGAAAGTTAAAAAAGGCGATTTTGAGGATAGAGTCCGCAGGAAAGCAGAGAGGGCCAAATTGTCAGGGGCATTTGAAAGGGTTCCAGGAGGCAGTGAGAACCAGCATTACTTTTCCCCGCTGGCACCTTTGCTGTGGCAGCAAAAGCTGGACGTTTGTCTTTTTTGCTCCGGAGGCTGCCGAAAGCGAAAACAGGTGCTTTTGAGGATGGAGTCCGCAGGAAAGCAGAGAGGGCCAAATTGTCTGGGGCATTTGAAAGGGTTCCAGGAGGCAGTGAGAACCAGCATTACTTTTCCCCGCTGGCACCTTTGCTGTGGCAGCAAAAGCTGGACGTTTGTCTTTTTTGCTCCGGAGGCTGCCGAAAGCGAAAACAGGTGCTTTTGAGGATGGAGTCCGCAGGAAAGCAGAGAGGGCCAAATTGTCTGTGGCATTTGAAAGGGTTCCAGGAGGCAGTGAGAACCAACATTACTTTTCCCCGCTGGCACCTTTGCTGTGGCAGCAAAAGCTGGACGTTTGTCTTTTTTGCTCCGGAGGTTGCCGAAAGCGAAAACAGGTGCTTTTGAGGATGGAGTCCGCAGGAAAGCAGAGAGGGCCAAAATGTCTGTGGCATTTGAAGAGGTTCCAGGAGGCAGTGAGAACCAGCATTACTTTTCCCCGCTGGCACGTTTGCTGTGGCAGCAAAAGCTGGACGTTTGTCTTTTTTGCTCCGGAGGCTGCCGAAAGCGAAAACAGGTGCTTTTGAGGATGGAGTCCGCAGGAAAGCAGAGAGAGCCAAATTGTCTGGGGCATTTGAAGGAGTTCCAGGAGGCAGTGAGAACCAGCATTACTTTTCCCCGCTGGCACCTTTGCTGTGGCAGCAAAAGCTGGACGTTTGTCTTTTTTGCTCCGGAGGCTGCCGAAAGCGAAAATAGGTGCTTTTGAGGATGGAGTCCGCAGGAAAGCAGAGAGGGCCAAATTGTCTGTGGCATTTGAAAGAGTTCCAGGAGGCAGTGAGAACCAGCATCACTTTTCCCCGCTGGCACCTTTGCTGTGGCAGCAAAAGCTGGACGTTTGTCTTTTTACCACCGGAGGGCGCCGAAAGGGAAAATAGGTTCTTTTGAGGATGGAGTCCGCAGGAAAGCAGAGAGGGCCAAATTGTCTGTGGCATTTGAAAGGGTTCCAGGAGGCAGTGAGAACCAGCATTACTTTTCCCCGCTGGCACCTTTGCTGTGGCAGCAAAATCTGGACGTTTGTCTTTTTTGCTCCGGAGGCTGCCGAAAGCGAAAACAGGTGCTTCTGAGGATGGAGTCCACAGGAAAGCAGAGAGGGCCAAATTGTCTGGGGCATTTGAAAGGGTTCCAGGAGGCAGTGAGAACCAGCATTACTTTTCCCCGCTGGCACCTTTGCTGTGGCAGCAAAAGCTGGACGTTTGTCTTTTTTGCTCCGGAGGCTGCCGAAAGCGAAAATAGGTGCTTTTGAGGATGGAGTCCGCAGGAAAGCAGAGAGGGCCAAATTGTCTGTGGCATTTGAAAGAGTTCCAGGAGGCAGTGAGAACCAGCATCACTTTTCCCCGCTGGCACCTTTGCTGTGGCAGCAAAAGCTGGACGTTTGTCTTTTTACCACCGAAGGGCGCCGAAAGTGAAAAAAGGCGCTTTTGAGGATAGAGTCCGCAGGAAAGCAGAGAGGGCTTAATTGTCTGGGGCATTTGAAAGGGTTCCAGGAGGCAGTGAGAACCAGCATTACTTTTCCCCGCTGGCACCTTTGCTGTGGCAGCAAAAGCTGGACGTTTGTCTTTTTTGCTCCGGAGGCTGCCGAAAGCGAAAACAGGTGCTTTTGAGGATGGAGTCCGCAGGAAAGCAGAGAGGGCCAAATTGTCTGGGGCATTTGAAAGGGTTCAAGGAGGCAGTGAGAACCAGCATTACTTTTCCCCGCTGGCACCTTTGCTGTGGCAGCAAAAGCTGGACGTTTGTCTTTTTTGCTCCGGACGCTGCCGAAAGCGAAAACAGGTGCTTTTGAGGATGGAGTCCGCAGGAAAGCAGAGAGGGCCAAATTGTCTGGGGCATTTGAAAGGGTTCCAGGAGGCAGTGAGAACCAGCATTACTTTTCCCCGCTGGCACCTTTGCTGTGGCAGCAAAAGCTGGACGTTTGTCTTTTTACCCCCGGAGGGCGCCGAAAGTGAAAAAAGGCGCTTTTGAGGATGGAGTCCGCAGGAAAGCAGAGAGGGCCAAATTGTCTGTGGCATTTGAAAGAGTTCCAGGAGGCAGTGAGAACCAGCATTACTTTTCCCCGCTGGCACCTTTGCTGTGGCAGCAAAAGCTGGACGTTTGTCTTTTTACCACCGGAGGGCGCCGAAAGTGAAAAAAGGCGCTTTTGAGGATAGAGTCCGCAGGAAAGCAGAGAGGGCCAAATTGTCAGGGGCATTTGAAAGGGTTCCAGGAGGCAGTGAGAACCAGCATTACTTTTCCCCGCTGGCACCTTTGCTGTGGCAGCAAAAGCTGGACGTTTGTCTTTTTGCTCCGGAGGCTGCCGAAAGCGAAAACAGGTGCTTTTGAGGATGGAGTCCGCAGGAAAGCAGAGAGGGCCAAATTGTCTGGGGCATTTGAAAGGGTTCCAGGAGGCAGTGAGAACCAGCATTACTTTTCCCCGCTGGCACCTTTGCTGTGGCAGCAAAAGCTGGACGTTTGTCTTTTTTGCTCCGGAGGCTGCCGAAAGCGAAAACAGGTGCTTTTGAGGATGGAGTCCGCAGGAAAGAAGAGAGGGCCAAATTGTCTGGGGCATTTGAAAGGGTTCCAGGAGGCAGTGAGAACCAGCATTACTTTTCCCCGCTGGTACCTTTGCTGTGGCAGCAAAAGCTGGACGTTTGTCTTTTTTGCTCCGGAGGGCGCCGAAAGGGAAAATAGGTTCTTTTGAGGATGGAGTCCGCAGGAAAGCAGAGAGGGCCAAATTGTCTGTGGCATTTGAAAGGGTTCCAGGAGGCAGTGAGAACCAGCATTACTTTTCCCCGCTGGCACCTTTGCTGTGGCAGCAAAAGCTGGACGTTTGTCTTTTTTGCTCCGGAGGCTGCCGAAAGCGAAAACAGGTGCTTTTGAGGATGGAGTCCACAGGAAAGCAGAGAGGGCCAAATTGTCTGGGGCATTTGAAAGGGTTCCAGGAGGCAGTGAGAACCAGCATTACTTTTCCCCGCTGGCACCTTTGCTGTGGCAGCAAAAGCTGGACGTTTGTCTTTTTTGCTCCGGAGGCTGCCGAAAGCGAAAATAGGTGCTTTTGAGGATGGAGTCCGCAGGAAAGCAGAGAGGGCCAAATTGTCTGTGGCATTTGAAAGAGTTCCAGGAGGCAGTGAGAACCAGCATCACTTTTCCCCGCTGGCACCTTTGCTGTGGCAGCAAAAGCTGGACGTTTGTCTTTTTACCACCGGAGGGCGCCGAAAGTTAAAAAAGGCGCTTTTGAGGATAGAGTCCGCAGGAAAGCAGAGAGGGCCAAATTGTCAGGGGCATTTGAAAGGGTTCCAGGAGGCAGTGAGAACCAGCATTACTTTTCCCCGCTGGCACCTTTTGCTGTGGCAGCAAAAGCTGGACGTTTGTCTTTTTTGCTCCGGAGGCTGCCGAAAGCGAAAACAGGTGCTTTTGAGGATGGAGTCCGCAGGAAAGCAGAGAGGGCCAAATTGTCTGGGGCATTTGAAAGGGTTCCAGGAGGCAGTGAGAACCAGCATTACTTTTCCCCGCTGGCACCTTTGCTGTGGCAGCAAAAGCTGGACGTTTGTCTTTTTTGCTCCGGAGGCTGCCGAAAGCGAAAACAGGTGCTTTTGAGGATGGAGTCCGCAGGAAAGCAGAGAGGGCCAAATTGTCAGTGGCATTTGAAAGGGTTGAAGGAGGTAGTGAGAACCAGCATTACTTTTCCCCGCTGGCACCTTTGCTGTGGCAGCAAAAGCTGGACGTTTGTCTTTTTTGCTCCGGAGGCTGCCGAAAGCGAAAACAGGTGCTTTTGAGGATGGAGTCCGCAGGAAAGCAGAGAGGGCCAAATTGTCTGTGGCATTTGAAAGGGTTCCAGGAGGCAGTGAGAACCAGCATTACTTTTCCCCGCTGGCACCTTTGTTGTGGCAGCAAAAGCTGGACGTTTGTCTTTTTTGCTCCGGAGGCTGCCGAAAGCGAAAACAGGTGCTTTTGAGGATGGAGTCCGCAGGAAAGCAGAGAGGGCCAAAATGTCTGTGGCATTTGAAGAGGTTCCAGGAGGCAGTGAGAACCAGCATTACTTTTCCCCGCTGGCACCTTTGCTGTGGCAGCAAAAGCTGGACGTTTGTCTTTTTTTGCTCCGGAGGCTGCCGAAAGCGAAAACAAGTGCTTTTGAGGATGGAGTCCGCAGGAAAGCAGAGAGGGCCAAATTGTCTGTGGCATTTGAAAGGGTTCCAGGAGGCAGTGAGAACCAGCATTACTTTTCCCCGCTGGCACCTTTGCTGTGGCAGCAAAAGCTGGACGTTTGTCTTTTTTGCTCCGGAGGTTGCCGAAAGCGAAAACAGGTGCTTTTGAGGATGGAGTCCGCAGGAAAGCAGAGAGGGCCAAAATGTCTGTGGCATTTGAAGAGGTTCCAGGAGGCAGTGAGAACCAGCATTACTTTTCCCCGCTGGCACGTTTGCTGTGGCAGCAAAAGCTGGACGTTTGTCTTTTTTGCTCCGGAGGCTGCCGAAAGCGAAAACAGGTGCTTTTGAGGATGGAGTCCGCAGGAAAGCAGAGAGAGCCAAATTGTCTGGGGCATTTGAAGGAGTTCCAGGAGGCAGTGAGAACCAGCATTACTTTTCCCCGCTGGCACCTTTGCTGTGGCAGCAAATGCTGGACGTTTGTCTTTTTTGCTCCGGAGGCTGCCGAAAGCGAAAACAGGTGCTTTTGAGGATGGAGTCCGCAGGAAAGCAGAGAGGGCCAAATTGTCTGGGGCATTTGAAAGGGTTCCAGGAGGCAGTGAGAACCAGCATTACTTTTCCCCGCTGGCACCTTTGCTGTGGCAGCAAAAGCTGGACGTTTGTCTTTTTTGCTCCGGAGGGCGCCGAAAGGGAAAATAGGTTCTTTTGAGGATGGAGTCCGCAGGAAAGCAGAGAGGGCCAAATTGTCTGTGGCATTTGAAAGGGTTCCAGGAGGCAGTGAGAACCAGCATTACTTTTCCCCGCTGGCACCTTTGCTGTGGCAGCAAAAGCTGGACGTTTGTCTTTTTTGCTCCGGAGGCTGCCGAAAGCGAAAACAGGTGCTTCTGAGGATGGAGTCCACAGGAAAGCAGAGAGGGCCAAATTGTCTGGGGCATTTGAAAGGGTTCCAGGAGGCAGTGAGAACCAGCATTACTTTTCCCCGCTGGCACCTTTGCTGTGGCAGCAAAAGCTGGACGTTTGTCTTTTTTGCTCCGGAGGCTGCCGAAAGCGAAAATAGGTGCTTTTGAGGATGGAGTCCGCAGGAAAGCAGAGAGGGCCAAATTGTCTGTGGCATTTGAAAGAGTTCCAGGAGGCAGTGAGAACCAGCATCACTTTTCCCCGCTGGCACCTTTGCTGTGGCAGCAAAAGCTGGACGTTTGTCTTTTTACCACCGAAGGGCGCCGAAAGTGAAAAAAGGCGCTTTTGAGGATAGAGTCCGCAGGAAAGCAGAGAGGGCTTAATTGTCTGGGGCATTTGAAAGGGTTCCAGGAGGCAGTGAGAACCAGCATTACTTTTCCCCGCTGGCACCTTTGCTGTGGCAGCAAAAGCTGGACGTTTGTCTTTTTTGCTCCGGAGGCTGCCGAAAGCGAAAACAGGTGCTTTTGAGGATGGAGTCCGCAGGAAAGCAGAGAGGGCCAAATTGTCTGGGGCATTTGAAAGGGTTCCAGGAGGCAGTGAGAACCAGCATTACTTTTCCCCGCTGGCACCTTTGCTGTGGCAGCAAAAGCTGGACGTTTGTCTTTTTTGCTCCGGACGCTGCCGAAAGCGAAAACAGGTGCTTTTGAGGATGGAGTCCGCAGGAAAGCAGAGAGGGCCAAATTGTCTGGGGCATTTGAAAGGGTTCCAGGAGGCAGTGAGAACCAGCATTACTTTTCCCCGCTGGCACCTTTGCTGTGGCAGCAAAAGCTGGACGTTTGTCTTTTTACCCCCGGAGGGCGCCGAAAGTGAAAAAAGGCGCTTTTGAGGATGGAGTCCACAGGAAAGCAGAGAGGGCCAAATTGTCTGGGGCATTTGAAAGGGTTCCAGGAGGCAGTGAGAACCAGCATTACTTTTCCCCGCTGGCACCTTTGCTGTGGCAGCAAAAGCTGGACGTTTGTCTTTTTTGCTCCGGAGGCTGCCGAAAGCGAAAATAGGTGCTTTTGAGGATGGAGTCCGCAGGAAAGCAGAGAGGGCCAAATTGTCTGTGGCATTTGAAAGAGTTCCAGGAGGCAGTGAGAACCAGCATTACTTTTCCCCGCTGGCACCTTTGCTGTGGCAGCAAAAGCTGGACGTTTGTCTTTTTACCACCGGAGGGCGCCGAAAGTGAAAAAAGGCGCTTTTGAGGATAGAGTCCGCAGGAAAGCAGAGAGGGCCAAATTGTCTGGGGCATTTGAAAGGGTTCCAGGAGGCAGTGAGAACCAGCATTACTTTTCCCCGCTGGCACCTTTGCTGTGGCAGCAAAAGCTGGACGTTTGTCTTTTTTGCTCCGGAGGCTGCCGAAAGCGAAAACAGGTGCTTTTGAGGATGGAGTCCGCAGGAAAGCAGAGAGGGCCAAATTGTCTGGGGCATTTGAAAGGGTTCCAGGAGGCAGTGAGAACCAGCATTACTTTTCCCCGCTGGCACCTTTGCTGTGGCAGCAAAAGCTGGACGTTTGTCTTTTTTGCTCCGGAGGCTGCCGAAAGCGAAAACAGGTGCTTTTGAGGATGGAGTCCGCAGGAAAGCAGAGAGGGCCAAATTGTCTGGGGCATTTGAAAGGGTTCCAGGAGGCAGTGAGAACCAGCATTACTTTTCCCCGCTGGCACCTTTGCTGTGGCAGCAAAAGCTGGACGTTTGTCTTTTTTGCTCCGGAGGCTGCCGAAAGCGAAAACAGGTGCTTTTGAGGATGGAGTCCGCAGGAAAGCAGAGAGGGCCAAATTGTCTGTGGCATTTGAAAGGGTTCCAGGAGGCAGTGAGAACCAGCATTACTTTTCCCCGCTGGCACCTTTGCTGTGGCAGCAAAAGCTGGACGTTTGTCTTTTTTGTTCCGGAGGTTGCCAAAAGCGAAAACAGGTGCTTTTGAGGATGGAGTCCGCAGGAAAGCAGAGAGGGCCAAATTGTCTGGGGCATTTGAACAGGTTCCAGGAGGCAGTGAGAACCAGCATTACTTTTCCCCGCTGGCACCTTTGCTGTGGCAGCAAAAGCTGGACGTTTGTCTTTTTTGCTCCGGAGGCTGCCGAAAGCGAAAATAGGTGCTTTTGAGGATGGAGTCCGCAGGAAAGCAGAGAGGGCCAAATTGTCTGTGGCATTTGAAAGGGTTCCAGGAGGCAGTGAGAACCAGCATTACTTTTCCCCGCTGGCACCTTTGCTGTGGCAGCAAAAGCTGGACGTTTGTCTTTTTTGCTCCGGAGGTTGCCGAAAGCGAAAACAGGTGCTTTTGAGGATGGAGTCCGCAGGAAAGCAGAGAGGGCCAAATTGTCAGTGGCATTTGAAAGGGTTCAAGGAGGTAGTGAGAACCAGCATTACTTTTCCCCGCTGGCACCTTTGCTGTGGCAGCAAAAGCTGGACGTTTGTCTTTTTTGCTCCGGAGGCTGCCGAAAGCGAAAACAGGTGCTTTTGAGGATGGAGTCCGCAGGAAAGCAGAGAGGGCCAAATTGTCTGGGGCATTTGAAAGGGTTCCAGGAGGCAGTGAGAACCAGCATTACTTTTCCCCGCTGGCACCTTTGCTGTGGCAGCAAAAGCTGGACGTTTGTCTTTTTTGCTCCGGAGGGCGCCGAAAGCGAAAACAGGTGCTTTTGAGGATGGAGTCCGCAGGAAAGCAGAGAGGGCCAAATTGTCTGGGGCATTTGAAAGGGTTCCAGGAGGCAGTGAGAACCAGCATTACTTTGCCCCGCTGGCACCTTTGCTGTGGCAGCAAAAGCTGGACGTTTGTCTTTTTTTGCTCCGGAGGCTGCCGAAAGCGAAAACAGGTGCTTTTGAGGATGGAGTCTGCAGGAAAGCAGAGAGGGCCAAATTGTCTGTGGCATTTGAAAGGGTTCCAGGAGGCAGTGAGAACCAGCATTACTTTTCCCCGCTGGCACCTTTGCTGTGGCAGCAAAAGCTGGACGTTTGTCTTTTTTGCTCCGGAGGTTGCCGAAAGCGAAAACAGGTGCTTTTGAGGATGGAGTCCGCAGGAAAGCAGAGAGGGCCAAAATGTCTGTGGCATTTGAAGAGGTTCCAGGAGGCAGTGAGAACCAGCATTACTTTTCCCCGCTGGCACATTTGCTGTGGCAGCAAAAGCTGGACGTTTGTCTTTTTTGCTCCGGAGGCTGCCGAAAGCGAAAATAGGTGCTTTTGAGGATGGAGTCCGCAGGAAAGCAGAGAGGGCCAAATTGTCTGTGGCATTTGAAAGAGTTCCAGGAGGCAGTGAGAACCAGCATCACTTTTCCCCGCTGGCACCTTTGCTGTGGCAGCAAAAGCTGGACGTTTGTCTTTTTTGCTCCGGAGGGCGCCGAAAGTGAAAAAAGGCGGTTTTGAGGATGGAGTCCGCAGGAAAGCAGAGAGGGCCAAATTGTCTGTGGCATTTGAAGAGGTTCCAGGAGGCAGTGAGAACCAGCATTACTTTTCCCCGCTGGCACCTTTGCTGTGGCAGCAAAAGCTGGACGTTTGTCTTTTTTGCTCCGGAGGCTGCCGAAAGCGAAAACAGGTGCTTTTGAGGATGGAGTCCGCAGGAAAGCAGAGAGGGCCAAATTGTCTGTGGCATTTGAAAGGGTTCCAGGAGGCAGTGAGAACCAGCATTACTTTTCCCCGCTGGCACCTTTGCTGTGGCAGCAAAAGCTGGACGTTTGTCTTTTTACCACCGGAGGGCGCCGAAAGTTAAAAAAGGCGCTTTTGAGGATAGAGTCCGCAGGAAAGCAGAGAGGGCCAAATTGTCTGTGGCATTTGAAGAGGTTCCAGGAGGCAGTGAGAACCAGCATTACTTTTCCCCGCTGGCACGTTTGCTGTGGCAGCAAAAGCTGGACGTTTGTCTTTTTTGCTCCGGAGGCTGCCGAAAGCGAAAACAGGTGCTTTTGAGGATGGAGTCCGCAGGAAAGCAGAGAGGGCCAAATTGTCTGGGGCATTTGAAGGAGTTCCAGGAGGCAGTGAGAACCAGCATTACTTTTCCCCGCTGGCACCTTTGCTGTGGCAGCAAATGCTGGACGTTTGTCTTTTTTGCTCCGGAGGCTGCCGAAAGCGAAAACAGGTGCTTTTGAGGATGGAGTCCGCAGGAAAGCAGAGAGGGCCAAATTGTCTGGGGCATTTGAAAGGGTTCCAGGAGGCAGTGAGAACCAGCATTACTTTTCCCCGCTGGCACCTTTGCTGTGGCAGCAAAAGCTGGACGTTTGTCTTTTTTGCTCCGGAGGGCGCCAAAAGGGAAAATAGGTTCTTTTGAGGATGGAGTCCGCAGGAAAGCAGAGAGGGCCAAATTGTCTGGGGCATTTGAAAGGGTTCCAGGAGGCAGTGAGAACCAGCATTACTTTTCCCCGCTGGCACCTTTGCTGTGGCAGCAAAAGCTGGACGTTTGTCTTTTTTGCTCCGGAGGCTGCCGAAAGCGAAAACAGGTGCTTTTGAGGATGGAGTCCACAGGAAAGCAGAGAGGGCCAAATTGTCTGGGGCATTTGAAAGGGTTCCAGGAGGCAGTGAGAACCAGCATTACTTTTCCCCGCTGGCACCTTTGCTGTGGCAGCAAAAGCTGGACGTTTGTCTTTTTTGCTCCGGAGGCTGCCGAAAGCGAAAATAGGTGCTTTTGAGGATGGAGTCCGCAGGAAAGCAGAGAGGGCCAAATTGTCTGTGGCATTTGAAAGAGTTCCAGGAGGCAGTGAGAACCAGCATCACTTTTCCCCGCTGGCACCTTTGCTGTGGCAGCAAAAGCTGGACGTTTGTCTTTTTTGCTCCGGAGGGCGCCGAAAGTGAAAAAAGGCGCTTTTGAGGATAGAGTCCGCAGGAAAGCAGAGGGGGCTTAATTGTCTGGGGCATTTGAAAGGGTTCCAGGAGGCAGTGAGAACCAGCATTACTTTTCCCCGCTGGCACCTTTGCTGTGGCAGCAAAAGCTGGACGTTTGTCTTTTTTGCTCCGGAGGCTGCCGAAAGCGAAAACAGGTGCTTTTGAGGATGGAGTCCGCAGGAAAGCAGAGAGGGCCAAATTGTCTGTGGCATTTGAAGAGGTTCCAGGAGGCAGTGAGAACCAGCATTACTTTTCCCCGCTGGCACCTTTGCTGTGGCAGCAAAAGCTGGACGTTTGTCTTTTTTGCTCCGGAGGCTGCCGAAAGCGAAAATAGGTGCTTTTGAGGATGGAGTCCGCAGGAAAGCAGAGAGGGCCAAATTGTCTGGGGCATTTGAAAGGGTTCCAGGAGGCAGTGAGAACCAGCATTACTTTTCCCCGCTGGCACCTTTGCTGTGGCAGCAAAAGCTGGACGTTTGTCTTTTTTGCTCCGGAGGCTGCCGAAAGCGAAAACAGGTGCTTTTGAGGATGGAGTCCACAGGAAAGCAGAGAGGGCCAAATTGTCTGTGGCATTTGAAAGGGTTCCAGGAGGCAGTGAGAACCAGCATTACTTTTCCCCGCTGGCACGTTTGCTGTGGCAGCAAAAGCTGGACGTTTGTCTTTTTTGCTCCGGAGGCTGCCGAAAGCGAAAACAGGTGCTTTTGAGGATGGAGTCCGCAGGAAAGCAGAGAGAGCCAAATTGTCTGGGGCATTTGAAGGAGTTCCAGGAGGCAGTGAGAACCAGCATTACTTTTCCCCGCTGGCACCTTTGCTGTGGCAGCAAATGCTGGACGTTTGTCTTTTTTGCTCCGGAGGCTGCCGAAAGCGAAAACAGGTGCTTTTGAGGATGGAGTCCGCAGGAAAGCAGAGAGGGCCAAATTGTCTGGGGCATTTGAAAGGGTTCCAGGAGGCAGTGAGAACCAGCATTACTTTTCCCCGCTGGCACCTTTGCTGTGGCAGCAAAAGCTGGACGTTTGTCTTTTTTGCTCCGGAGGGCGCCAAAAGGGAAAATAGGTTCTTTTGAGGATGGAGTCCGCAGGAAAGCAGAGAGGGCCAAATTGTCTGGGGCATTTGAAAGGGTTCCAGGAGGCAGTGAGAACCAGCATTACTTTTCCCCGCTGGCACCTTTGCTGTGGCAGCAAAAGCTGGACGTTTGTCTTTTTTGCTCCGGAGGCTGCCGAAAGCGAAAACAGGTGCTTTTGAGGATGGAGTCCACAGGAAAGCAGAGAGGGCCAAATTGTCTGGGGCATTTGAAAGGGTTCCAGGAGGCAGTGAGAACCAGCATTACTTTTCCCCGCTGGCACATTTGCTGTGGCAGCAAAAGCTGGACGTTTGTCTTTTTTGCTCCGGAGGCTGCCGAAAGTGAAAATAGGTGCTTTTGAGGATGGAGTCCGCAGGAAAGCAGAGAGGGCCAAATTGTCTGTGGCATTTGAAAGAGTTCCAGGAGGCAGAGAGAACCAGCATCACTTTTCCCCGCTGGCACCTTTGCTGTGGCAGCAAAAGCTGGACGTTTGTCTTTTTACCACCGGAGGGCGCCGAAAGTGAAAAAAGGCGCTTTTGAGGATAGAGTCCGCAGGAAAGCAGAGAGGGCTTAATTGTCTGGGGCATTTGAAAGGGTTCCAGGAGGCAGTGAGAACCAGCATTACTTTTCCCCGCTGGCACCTTTGCTGTGGCAGCAAAAGCTGGACGTTTGTCTTTTTTGCTCCAGAGGCTGCCGAAAGCGAAAACAGGTGCTTTTGAGGATGGAGTCCGCAGGAAAGCAGAGAGGGCCAAATTGTCTGGGGCATTTGAAAGGGTTCCAGGAGGCAGTGAGAACCAGCATTACTTTTCCCCGCTGGCACCTTTGCTGTGGCAGCAAAAGCTGGACGTTTGTCTTTTTTGCTCCGGAGGCTGCCGAAAGCGAAAACAGGTGCTTTTGAGGATGGAGTCCACAGGAAAGCAGAGAGGGCCAAATTGTCTGTGGCATTTGAAAGGGTTCCAGGAGGCAGTGAGAACCAGCATCACTTTTCCCCGCTGGCACCTTTGCTGTGGCAGCAAAAGCTGGACGTTTGTCTTTTTTGCTCCGGAGGCTGCCGAAAGCGAAAATAGGTGCTTTTGAGGATGGAGTCCGCAGGAAAGCAGAGAGGGCCAAATTGTCTGTGGCATTTGAAAGAGTTCCAGGAGGCAGTGAGAACCAGCATCACTTTTCCCCGCTGGCACCTTTGCTGTGGCAGCAAAAGCTGGACGTTTGTCTTTTTACCACCGGAGGGCGCCGAAAGTGAAAAAAGGCGCTTTTGAGGATGGAGTCCACAGGAAAGCAGAGAGGGCCAAATTGTCTGTGGCATTTGAAAGGGTTCCAGGAGGCAGTGAGAACCAGCATTACTTTTCCCCGCTGGCACCTTTGCTGTGGCAGCAAAAGCTGGACGTTTGTCTTTTTTGCTCCGGAGGCTGCCGAAAGCGAAAACAGGTGCTTTTGAGGATGGAGTCCGCAGGAAAGCAGAGAGGGCCAAATTGTCTGTGGCATTTGAAAGGGTTCCAGGAGGCAGTGAGAACCAGCATTACTTTTCCCCGCTGGCACCTTTGCTGTGGCAGCAAAAGCTGGACGTTTGTCTTTTTTGCTCCGGAGGCTACCGAAAGCGAAAACAGGTGCTTTTGAGGATGGAGTCCACAGGAAAGCAGAGAGGGCCAAATTGTCTGTGGCATTTGAAAGGGTTCCAGGAGGCAGTGAGAACCAGCATTACTTTTCCCCGCTGGCACCTTTGCTGTGGCAGCAAAAGCTGGACGTTTGTCTTTTTACCACCGGAGGGCGCCGAAAGTGAAAAAAGGCGCTTTTGAGGATAGAGTCCGCAGGAAAGCAGAGAGGGCCAAATTGTCTGGGGCATTTGAAAGGGTTCCAGGAGGCAGTGAGAACCAGCATTACTTTTCCCCGCTGGCACCTTTGCTGTGGCAGCAAAAGCTGGACGTTTGTCTTTTTTGCTCCGGAGGCTGCCGAAAGCGAAAACAGGTGCTTTTGAGGATGGAGTCCGCAGGAAAGCAGAGAGGGCCAAATTGTCTTTGGCATTTGAAAGGGTTCCAGGAGGCAGTGAGAACCAGCATTACTTTTCCCCGCTGGCACCTTTGCTGTGGCAGCAAAAGCTGGACGTTTGTCTTTTTTGCAATGGAGGCTGCCGAAAGCGAAAACAGGTGCTTTTGAGGATGGAGTCCGCAGGAAAGCAGAGAGGGCCAAATTGTCTGTGGCATTTGAAAGGGTTCCAGGAGGCAGTGAGAACCAACATTACTTTTCCCCGCTGGCACCTTTGCTGTGGCAGCAAAAGCTGGACGTTTGTCTTTTTTGCTCCGGAGGCTGCCGAAAGCGAAAACAGGTGCTTTTGAGGATGGAGTCCGCAGGAAAGCAGAGAGGGCCAAATTGTCTGTGGCATTTGAAAGGGTTCCAGGAGGCAGTGAGAACCAGCATTACTTTTCCCCGCTGGCACCTTTGCTGTGGCAGCAAAAGCTGGACGTTTGTCTTTTTTGCTCCGGAGGCTGACGAAAGCGAAAACAGGTGCTTTTGAGGATGGAGTCCACAGGAAAGCAGAGAGGGCCAAATTGTCTGTGGCATTTGAAAGGGTTCCAGGAGGCAGTGAGAACCAGCATTACTTTTCCCCGCTGGCACCTTTGCTGTGGCAGCAAAAGCTGGACGTTTGTCTTTTTTGCTCCGGAGGCTGCCGAAAGCGAAAACAGGTGCTTTTGAGGATGGAGTCCGCAGGAAAGCAGAGAGGGCCAAATTGTCTGTGGCATTTGAAAGGGTTCCAGGAGGCAGTGAGAACCAGCATTACTTTTCCCCGCTGGCACCTTTGCTGTGGCAGCAAAAGCTGGACGTTTGTCTTTTTTGCTCCGGAGGTTGCCAAAAGCGAAAACAGGTTCTTTTGAGGATGGAGTCCGCAGGAAAGCAGAGAGGGCCAAATTGTCTGTGGCATTTGAAGAGGTTCCAGGAGGCAGTGAGAACCAGCATTACTTTTCCCCGCTGGCACCTTTGCTGTGGCAGCAAAAGCTGGACGTTTGTCTTTTTTGCTCCGGAGGCTGCCGAAAGCGAAAACAGGTGCTTTTGAGGATGGAGTCCACAGGAAAGCAGAGAGGGCCAAATTGTCTGTGGCATTTGAAAGGGTTCCAGGAGGCAGTGAGAACCAGCATTACTTTTCCCCGCTGGCACCTTTGCTGTGGCAGCAAAAGCTGGACGTTTGTCTTTTTTGCTCCGGAGGCTGCCGAAAGCGAAAATAGGTGCTTTTGAGGATGGAGTCCGCAGGAAAGCAGAGAGGGCCAAATTGTCTGTGGCATTTGAAAGAGTTCCAGGAGGCAGTGAGAACCAGCATTACTTTTCCCCGCTGGCACCTTTGCTGTGGCAGCAAAAGCTGGACGTTTGTCTTTTTACCACCGGAGGGCGCCGAAAGTGAAAAAAGGCGCTTTTGAGGATAGAGTCCGCAGGAAAGCAGAGAGGGCCAAATTGTCTGGGGCATTTGAAAGGGTTCCAGGAGGCAGTGAGAACCAGCATTACTTTTCCCCGCTGGCACCTTTGCTGTGGCAGCAAAAGCTGGACGTTTGTCTTTTTTGCAATGGAGGCTGCCGAAAGCGAAAACAGGTGCTTTTGAGGATGGAGTCCGCAGGAAAGCAGAGAGGGCCAAATTGTCTGGGGCATTTGAAAGGGTTCCAGGAGGCAGTGAGAACCAGCATTACTTTTCCCCGCTGGCACCTTTGCTGTGGCAGCAAAAGCTGGACGTTTGTCTTTTTTGCTCCGGAGGCTGCCGAAAGCGAAAACAGGTGCTTTTGAGGATGGAGTCCGCAGGAAAGCAGAGAGGGCCAAATTGTCTGTGGCATTTGAAAGGGTTCCAGGAGGCAGTGAGAACCAGCATTACTTTTCCCCGCTGGCACCTTTGCTGTGGCAGCAAAAGCTGGACGTTTGTCTTTTTTGCAATGGAGGCTGCCGAAAGCGAAAACAGGTGCTTTTGAGGATGGAGTCCGCAGGAAAGCAGAGAGGGCCAAATTGTCTGTGGCATTTGAAAGGGTTCCAGGAGGCAGTGAGAACCAACATTACTTTTCCCCGCTGGCAACTTTGCTGTGGCAGCAAAAGCTGGACGTTTGTCTTTTTTGCTCCGGAGGCTGCCGAAAGCGAAAACAGGTGCTTTTGAGGATGGAGTCCGCAGGAAAGCAGAGAGGGCCAAATTGTCTGGGGCATTTGAAAGGGTTCCAGGAGGCAGTGAGAACCAGCATTACTTTTCCCCGCTGGCACCTTTGCTGTGGCAGCAAAAGCTGGACGTTTGTCTTTTTTGCTCCGGAGGTTGCCAAAAGCGAAAACAGGTGCTTTTGAGGATGGAGTCCGCAGGAAAGCAGAGAGGGCCAAATTGTCTGTGGCATTTGAAGAGGTTCCAGGAGGCAGTGAGAACCAGCATTACTTTTCCCCGCTGGCACCTTTGCTGTGGCAGCAAAAGCTGGACGTTTGTCTTTTTTGCTCCGGAGGCTGCCGAAAGCGAAAACAGGTGCTTTTGAGGATGGAGTCCGCAGGAAAGCAGAGAGGGCCAAATTGTCTGTGGCATTTGAAAGGGTTCCAGGAGGCAGTGAGAACCAGCATTACTTTTCCCCGCTGGCACCTTTGCTGTGGCAGCAAAAGCTGGACGTTTGTCTTTTTTGCTCCGGAGGCTGCCGAAAGCGAAAACAGGTGCTTTTGAGGATGGAGTCCGCAGGAAAGCAGAGAGGGCCAAATTGTCTGGGGCATTTGAAAGGGTTCCAGGAGGCAGTGAGAACCAGCATTACTTTTCCCCGCTGGCACCTTTGCTGTGGCAGCAAAAGCTGGACGTTTGTCTTTTTTGCTCCGGAGGCTGCCGAAAGCGAAAAAAGGTGCTTTTCAGGATGGAGTCCGCAGCAAAGCAGAGAGGGCCAAATTGTCTGTGGCATTTGAAAGGGTTCCAGGAGGCAGTGAGAACCAGCATTACTTTTCCCCGCTGGCACCTTTGCTGTGGCAGCAAAAGCTGGACGTTTGTATTTTTTGCAATGGAGGCTGCCGAAAGCGAAAACAGGTGCTTTTGAGGATGGAGTCCGCAGGAAAGCAGAGAGGGCCAAATTGTCAGTGGCATTTGAAAGGGTTCAAGGAGGCAGTGAGAACCAGCATTACTTTTCCCCGCTGCCACCTTTGCTGTGGCAGCAAAAGCTGGACGTTTGTCTTTTTTGCTCCGGAGGCTGCCGAAAGCGAAAACAGGTGCTTTTGAGGATGGAGTCCGCAGGAAAGCAGAGAGGGCCAAATTGTCTGTGGCATTTGAAAGAGTTCCAGGAGGCAGTGAGAACCAGCATCACTTTTCCCCGCTGGCACCTTTGCTGTGGCAGCAAAAGCTGGACGTTTGTATTTTTACCACCGGAGGGCGCCGAAAGTGAAAAAAGGCGCTTTTGAGGATAGAGTCCGCAGGAAAGCAGAGAGGGCTTAATTGTCTGGGGCATTTGAAAGGGTTCCAGGAGGCAGTGAGAACCAGCATTACTTTTCCCCGCTGGCACCTTTGCTGTGGCAGCAAAAGCTGGACGTTTGTCTTTTTTGCTCCGGAGGCTGCCGAAAGCGAAAACAGGTGCTTTTGAGGATGGAGTCCGCAGGAAAGCAGAGAGGGTCAAATTGTCTGGGGCATTTGAAAGGGTTCCAGGAGGCAGTGAGAACCAGCATTACTTTTCCCCGCTGGCACCTTTGCTGTGGCAGCAAAAGCTGGACGTTTGTCTTTTTTGCTCCGGACGCTGCCGAAAGCGAAAACAGGTGCTTTTGAGGATGGAGTCCGCAGGAAAGCAGAGAGGGCCAAATTGTCTGGGGCATTTGAAAGGGTTCCAGGAGGCAGTGAGAACCAGCATTACTTTTCCCCGCTGGCACCTTTGCTGTGGCAGCAAAAGCTGGACGTTTGTCTTTTTTGCTCCGGAGGCTGCCGAAAGCGAAAATAGGTGCTTTTGAGGATGGAGTCCGCAGGAAAGCAGAGAGGGCCAAATTGTCTGTGGCATTTGAAAGGGTTCCAGGAGGCAGTGAGAACCAGCATCACTTTTCCCCGCTGGCACCTTTGCTGTGGCAGCAAAAGCTGGACGTTTGTCTTTTTACCACCGGAGGGCGCCGAAAGTGAAAAAAGGCGCTTTTGAGGATAGAGTCCGCAGGAAAGCAGAGAGGGCTTAATTGTCTGGGGCATTTGAAAGGGTTCCAGGAGGCAGTGAGAACCAGCATTACTTTTCCCCGCTGGCACATTTGCTGTGGCAGCAAAAGCTGGACGTTTGTCTTTTTTGCTCCGGAGGCTGCCGAAAGCGAAAACAGGTGCTTTTGAGGATGGAGTCCGCAGGAAAGCAGAGAGGGCCAAATTGTCTGTGGCATTTGAAAGGGTTCCAGGAGGCAGTGAGAACCAGCATTACTTTTCCCCGCTGGCACCTTTGCTGTGGCAGCAAAAGCTGGACGTTTGTCTTTTTTGCTCCGGAGGCTGCCGAAAGCGAAAACAGGTGCTTTTGAGGATGGAGTCCACAGGAAAGCAGAGAGGGCCAAATTGTCTGTGGCATTTGAAAGGGTTCCAGGAGGCAGTGAGAACCAGCATTACTTTTCCCCGCTGGCACCTTTGCTGTGGCAGCAAAAGCTGGACGTTTGTCTTTTTTGCTCCGGAGGCTGCCGAAAGCGAAAACAGGTGCTTTTGAGGATGGAGTCCGCAGGAAAGCAGAGAGGGCCAAATTGTCTGGGGCATTTGAAAGGGTTCCAGGAGGCAGTGAGAACCAGCATTACTTTTCCCCGCTGGCACCTTTGCTGTGGCAGCAAAAGCTGGACGTTTGTCTTTTTTGCTCCGGAGGCTGCCGAAAGCGAAAACAGGTGCTTTTGAGGATGGAGTCCGCAGGAAAGCAGAGAGGGCCAAATTGTCTGGGGCATTTGAAAGGGTTCCAGGAGGCAGTGAGAACCAGCATCACTTTTCCCCGCTGGCACCTTTGCTGTGGCAGCAAAAGCTGGACGTTTGTCTTTTTTGCTCCGGAGGCTGCCGAAAGCGAAAATAGGTGCTTTTGAGGATGGAGTCCGCAGGAAAGCAGAGAGGGCCAAATTGTCTGTGGCATTTGAAAGAGTTCCAGGAGGCAGTGAGAACCAGCATCACTTTTCCCCGCTGGCACCTTTGCTGTGGCAGCAAAAGCTGGACGTTTGTCTTTTTACCACCGGAGGGCGCCGAAAGTGAAAAAAGGCGCTTTTGAGGATGGAGTCCACAGGAAAGCAGAGAGGGCCAAATTGTCTGTGGCATTTGAAAGGGTTCCAGGAGGCAGTGAGAACCAGCATTACTTTTCCCCGCTGGCACCTTTGCTGTGGCAGCAAAAGCTGGACGTTTGTCTTTTTTGCTCCGGAGGCTGCCGAAAGCGAAAACAGGTGCTTTTGAGGATGGAGTCCGCAGGAAAGCAGAGAGGGCCAAATTGTCTGGGGCATTTGAAAGGGTTCCAGGAGGCAGTGAGAACCAGCATTACTTTTCCCCGCTGGCACCTTTGCTGTGGCAGCAAAAGCTGGACGTTTGTCTTTTTTGCTCCGGAGGCTGCCGAAAGCGAAAACAGGTGCTTTTGAGGATGGAGTCCGCAGGAAAGCAGAGAGGGCCAAATTGTCTGTGGCATTTGAAAGGGTTCCAGGAGGCAGTGAGAACCAGCATTACTTTTCCCCGCTGGCACCTTTGCTGTGGCAGCAAAAGCTGGACGTTTGTCTTTTTTGCTCCGGAGGCTGCCGAAAGCGAAAACAGGTGCTTTTGAGGATGGAGTCCGCAGGAAAGCAGAGAGGGCCAAATTGTCTGTGGCATTTGAAAGGGTTCCAGGAGGCAGTGAGAACCAGCATTACTTTTCCCCGCTGGCACCTTTGCTGTGGCAGCAAAAGCTGGACGTTTGTCTTTTTTGCTCCGGAGGCTGCCGAAAGCGAAAACAGGTGCTTTTGAGGATGGAGTCCGCAGGAAAGCAGAGAGGGCCAAATTGTCTGTGGCATTTGAAAGGGTTCCAGGAGGCAGTGAGAACCAGCATTACTTTTCCCCGCTGGCACCTTTGCTGTGGCAGCAAAAGCTGGACGTTTGTCTTTTTTGCTCCGGAGGTTGCCAAAAGCGAAAACAGGTGCTTTTGAGGATGGAGTCCGCAGGAAAGCAGAGAGGGCCAAATTGTCTGTGGCATTTGAAGAGGTTCCAGGAGGCAGTGAGAACCAGCATTACTTTTCCCCGCTGGCACCTTTGCTGTGGCAGCAAAAGCTGGACGTTTGTCTTTTTACCACCGGAGGCTGCCGAAAGCGAAAACAGGTGCTTTTGAGGATGGAGTCCGCAGGAAAGCAGAGAGGGCCAAATTGTCTGTGGCATTTGAAAGGGTTCCAGGAGGCAGTGAGAACCAGCATTACTTTTCCCCGCTGGCACCTTTGCTGTGGCAGCAAAAGCTGGACGTTTGTCTTTTTTGCTCCGGAGGCTGCCGAAAGCGAAAACAGGTGCTTTTGAGGATGGAGTCCGCAGGAAAGCAGAGAGGGCCAAATTGTCTGGGGCATTTGAAAGGGTTCCAGGAGGCAGTGAGAACCAGCATTACTTTTCCCCGCTGGCACCTTTGCTGTGGCAGCAAAAGCTGGACGTTTGTCTTTTTTGCTCCGGAGGCTGCCGAAAGCGAAAACAGGTGCTTTTGAGGATGGAGTCCGCAGGAAAGCAGAGAGGGCCAAATTGTCTGGGGCATTTGAAGAGGTTCCAGGAGGCAGTGAGAACCAGCATTACTTTTCCCCGCTGGCACCTTTGCTGTGGCAGCAAAAGCTGGACGTTTGTCTTTTTTGCTCCGGAGGCTGCCGAAAGCGAAAACAGGTGCTTTTCAGGATGGAGTCCGCAGGAAAGCAGAGAGGGCCAAATTGTCTGTGGCATTTGAAAGGGTTCCAGGAGGCAGTGAGAACCAGCATCACTTTTCCCCGCTGGCACCTTTGCTGTGGCAGCAAAAGCTGGACGTTTGTCTTTTTACCACCGGAGGGCGCCGAAAGTGAAAAAAGGCGTTTTGAGGATAGAGTCCGCAGGAAAGCAGAGAGGGCTTAATTGTCTGGGGCATTTGAAAGGGTTCCAGGAGGCAGTGAGAACCAGCATTACTTTTCCCCGCTGGCACCTTTGCTGTGGCAGCAAAAGCTGGACGTTTGTCTTTTTTGCTCCGGAGGCTGCCGAAAGCGAAAACAGGTGCTTTTGAGGATGGAGTCCGCAGGAAAGCAGAGAGGGCCAAATTGTCTGGGGCATTTGAAAGAGTTCCAGGAGGCAGTGAGAACCAGCATCACTTTTCCCCGCTGGCACCTTTGCTGTGGCAGCAAAAGCTGGACGTTTGTCTTTTTACCACCGGAGGGCGCCGAAAGTGAAAAAAGGCGCTTTTGAGGATAGAGTCCGCAGGAAAGCAGAGAGGGCCAAATTGTCTGGGGCATTTGAAAGGGTTCCAGGAGGCAGTGAGAACCAGCATTACTTTTCCCCGCTGGCACCTTTGCTGTGGCAGCAAAAGCTGGACGTTTGTCTTTTTTGCTCCGGAGGCTGCCGAAAGCGAAAATAGGTGCTTTTGAGGATGGAGTCCGCAGGAAAGCAGAGAGGGCCAAATTGTCTGGGGCATTTGAAAGGGTTCCAGGAGGCAGTGAGAACCAGCATTACTTTTCCCCGCTGGCACCTTTGCTGTGGCAGCAAAAGCTGGACGTTTGTCTTTTTTGCTCCGGAGGCTGCCGAAAGCGAAAACAGGTGCTTTTGAGGATGGAGTCCGCAGGAAAGCAGAGAGGGCCAAATTGTCTGTGGCATTTGAAAGGGTTCCAGGAGGCAGTGAGAACCAGCATTACTTTTCCCCGCTGGCACCTTTGCTGTGGCAGCAAAAGCTGGACGTTTGTCTTTTTTGCTCCGGAGGCTGCCGAAAGCGAAAACAGGTGCTTTTGAGGATGGAGTCCACAGGAAAGCAGAGAGGGCCAAATTGTCTGTGGCATTTGAAGAGGTTCCAGGAGGCAGTGAGAACCAGCATTACTTTTCCCCGCTGGCACCTTTGCTGTGGCAGCAAAAGCTGGACGTTTGTCTTTTTTGCTCCGGAGGCTGCCGAAAGCGAAAACAGGTGCTTTTGAGGATGGAGTCCGCAGGAAAGCAGAGAGGGCCAAATTGTCTGGGGCATTTGAAAGGGTTCCAGGAGGCAGTGAGAACCAGCATTACTTTTCCCCGCTGGCACCTTTGCTGTGGCAGCAAAAGCTGGACGTTTGTCTTTTTTGCTCCGGAGGCTGCCGAAAGCGCAAACAGGTGCTTTTGAGGATGGAGTCCGCAGGAAAGCAGAGAGGGCCAAATTGTCTGGGGCATTTGAAAGGGTTCCAGGAGGCAGTGAGAACCAGCATTACTTTTCCCCGCTGGCACCTTTGCTGTGGCAGCAAAAGCTGGACGTTTGTCTTATTTGCTCCGGAGGTTGCCGAAAGCGAAAACAGGTGCTTTTGAGGATGGAGTCCGCAGGAAAGCAGAGAGGGCCAAATTGTCTGGGGCATTTGAAGAGGTTCCAGGAGGCAGTGAGAACCAGCATTACTTTTCCCCGCTGGCACCTTTGCTGTGGCAGCAAAAGCTGGACGTTTGTCTTTTTTGCTCCGGAGGCTGCCGAAAGCGAAAACAGGTGCTTTTCAGGATGGAGTCCGCAGCAAAGCAGAGAGGGCCAAATTGTCTGTGGCATTTGAAAGGGTTCCAGGAGGCAGTGAGAACCAGCATTACTTTTCCCCGCTGGCACCTTTGCTGTGGCAGCAAAAGCTGGACGTTTGTCTTTTTTGCTCCGGAGGCTGCCGAAAGCGAAAACAGGTGCTTTTGAGGATGGAGTCCGCAGGAAAGCAGAGAGGGCCAAATTGTCTGTGGCATTTGAAAGAGTTCCAGGAGGCAGTGAGAACCAGCATCACTTTTCCCCGCTGGCACCTTTGCTGTGGCAGCAAAAGCTGGACGTTTGTCTTTTTACCACCGGAGGGCGCCGAAAGTGAAAAAAGGCGCTTTTGAGGATAGAGTCCGCAGGAAAGCAGAGAGGGCTTAATTGTCTGGGGCATTTGAAAGGGTTCCAGGAGGCAGTGAGAACCAGCATTACTTTTCCCCGCTGGCACCTTTGCTGTGGCAGCAAAAGCTGGACGTTTGTCTTTTTTGCTCCGGAGGCTGCCGAAAGCGAAAACAGGTGCTTTTGAGGATGGAGTCCGCAGGAAAGCAGAGAGGGCCAAATTGTCTGTGGCATTTGAAAGGGTTCCAGGAGGCAGTGAGAACCAGCATTACTTTTCCCCGCTGGCACCTTTGCTGTGGCAGCAAAAGCTGGACGTTTGTCTTTTTTGCTCCGGAGGCTGCCGAAAGCGAAAACAGGTGCTTTTGAGGATGGAGTCCGCAGGAAAGCAGAGAGGGCCAAATTGTCTGGGGCATTTGAAAGGGTTCCAGGAGGCAGTGAGAACCAGCATTACTTTTCCCCGCTGGCACCTTTGCTGTGGCAGCAAAAGCTGGACGTTTGTCTTTTTTGCTCCAAAGGCTGCCGAAAGCGAAAATAGGTGCTTTTGAGGATGGAGTCCGCAGGAAAGCAGAGAGGGCCAAATTGTCTGTGGCATTTGAAGAGGTTCCAGGAGGCAGTGAGAACCAGCATTACTTTTCCCCGCTGGCACCTTTGCTGTGGCAGCAAAAGCTGGACGTTTGTCTTTTTTGCTCCGGAGGCTGCCGAAAGCGAAAACAGGTGCTTTTGAGGATGGAGTCCGCAGGAAAGCAGAGAGGGCCAAATTGTCTGTGGCATTTGAAAGGGTTCCAGGAGGCAGTGAGAACCAGCATTACTTTTCCCCGCTGGCACCTTTGCTGTGGCAGCAAAAGCTGGACGTTTGTCTTTTTTGCTCCGGAGGCTGCCGAAAGCGAAAACAGGTGCTTTTGAGGATGGAGTCCGCAGGAAAGCAGAGAGGGCCAAATTGTCTGGGGCATTTGAAAGGGTTCCAGGAGGCAGTGAGAACCAGCATTACTTTTCCCCGCTGGCACCTTTGCTGTGGCAGCAAAAGCTGGACGTTTGTCTTTTTTGCTCCGGAGGCTGCCGAAAGCGAAAAAAGGTGCTTTTCAGGATGGAGTCCGCAGCAAAGCAGAGAGGGCCAAATTGTCTGTGGCATTTGAAAGGGTTCCAGGAGGCAGTGAGAACCAGCATTACTTTTCCCCGCTGGCACCTTTGCTGTGGCAGCAAAAGCTGGACGTTTGTATTTTTTGCAATGGAGGCTGCCGAAAGCGAAAACAGGTGCTTTTGAGGATGGAGTCCGCAGGAAAGCAGAGAGGGCCAAATTGTCAGTGGCATTTGAAAGGGTTCAAGGAGGCAGTGAGAACCAGCATTACTTTTCCCCGCTGCCACCTTTGCTGTGGCAGCAAAAGCTGGACGTTTGTCTTTTTTGCTCCGGAGGCTGCCGAAAGCGAAAACAGGTGCTTTTGAGGATGGAGTCCGCAGGAAAGCAGAGAGGGCCAAATTGTCTGTGGCATTTGAAAGAGTTCCAGGAGGCAGTGAGAACCAGCATCACTTTTCCCCGCTGGCACCTTTGCTGTGGCAGCAAAAGCTGGACGTTTGTCTTTTTACCACCGGAGGGCGCCGAAAGTGAAAAAAGGCGCTTTTGAGGATAGAGTCCGCAGGAAAGCAGAGAGGGCTTAATTGTCTGGGGCATTTGAAAGGGTTCCAGGAGGCAGTGAGAACCAGCATTACTTTTCCCCGCTGGCACCTTTGCTGTGGCAGCAAAAGCTGGACGTTTGTCTTTTTTGCTCCGGAGGCTGCCGAAAGCGAAAACAGGTGCTTTTGAGGATGGAGTCCGCAGGAAAGCAGAGAGGGTCAAATTGTCTGGGGCATTTGAAAGGGTTCCAGGAGGCAGTGAGAACCAGCATTACTTTTCCCCGCTGGCACCTTTGCTGTGGCAGCAAAAGCTGGACGTTTGTCTTTTTTGCTCCGGACGCTGCCGAAAGCGAAAACAGGTGCTTTTGAGGATGGAGTCCGCAGGAAAGCAGAGAGGGCCAAATTGTCTGGGGCATTTGAAAGGGTTCCAGGAGGCAGTGAGAACCAGCATTACTTTTCCCCGCTGGCACCTTTGCTGTGGCAGCAAAAGCTGGACGTTTGTCTTTTTTGCTCCGGAGGCTGCCGAAAGCGAAAATAGGTGCTTTTGAGGATGGAGTCCGCAGGAAAGCAGAGAGGGCCAAATTGTCTGTGGCATTTGAAAGGGTTCCAGGAGGCAGTGAGAACCAGCATCACTTTTCCCCGCTGGCACCTTTGCTGTGGCAGCAAAAGCTGGACGTTTGTCTTTTTACCACCGGAGGGCGCCGAAAGTGAAAAAAGGCGCTTTTGAGGATAGAGTCCGCAGGAAAGCAGAGAGGGCTTAATTGTCTGGGGCATTTGAAAGGGTTCCAGGAGGCAGTGAGAACCAGCATTACTTTTCCCCGCTGGCACATTTGCTGTGGCAGCAAAAGCTGGACGTTTGTCTTTTTTGCTCCGGAGGCTGCCGAAAGCGAAAACAGGTGCTTTTGAGGATGGAGTCCGCAGGAAAGCAGAGAGGGCCAAATTGTCTGTGGCATTTGAAAGGGTTCCAGGAGGCAGTGAGAACCAGCATTACTTTTCCCCGCTGGCACCTTTGCTGTGGCAGCAAAAGCTGGACGTTTGTCTTTTTTGCTCCGGAGGCTGCCGAAAGCGAAAACAGGTGCTTTTGAGGATGGAGTCCACAGGAAAGCAGAGAGGGCCAAATTGTCTGTGGCATTTGAAAGGGTTCCAGGAGGCAGTGAGAACCAGCATTACTTTTCCCCGCTGGCACCTTTGCTGTGGCAGCAAAAGCTGGACGTTTGTCTTTTTTGCTCCGGAGGCTGCCGAAAGCGAAAACAGGTGCTTTTGAGGATGGAGTCCGCAGGAAAGCAGAGAGGGCCAAATTGTCTGGGGCATTTGAAAGGGTTCCAGGAGGCAGTGAGAACCAGCATTACTTTTCCCCGCTGGCACCTTTGCTGTGGCAGCAAAAGCTGGACGTTTGTCTTTTTTGCTCCGGAGGCTGCCGAAAGCGAAAACAGGTGCTTTTGAGGATGGAGTCCGCAGGAAAGCAGAGAGGGCCAAATTGTCTGGGGCATTTGAAAGGGTTCCAGGAGGCAGTGAGAACCAGCATCACTTTTCCCCGCTGGCACCTTTGCTGTGGCAGCAAAAGCTGGACGTTTGTCTTTTTTGCTCCGGAGGCTGCCGAAAGCGAAAATAGGTGCTTTTGAGGATGGAGTCCGCAGGAAAGCAGAGAGGGCCAAATTGTCTGTGGCATTTGAAAGAGTTCCAGGAGGCAGTGAGAACCAGCATCACTTTTCCCCGCTGGCACCTTTGCTGTGGCAGCAAAAGCTGGACGTTTGTCTTTTTACCACCGGAGGGCGCCGAAAGTGAAAAAAGGCGCTTTTGAGGATGGAGTCCACAGGAAAGCAGAGAGGGCCAAATTGTCTGTGGCATTTGAAAGGGTTCCAGGAGGCAGTGAGAACCAGCATTACTTTTCCCCGCTGGCACCTTTGCTGTGGCAGCAAAAGCTGGACGTTTGTCTTTTTTGCTCCGGAGGCTGCCGAAAGCGAAAACAGGTGCTTTTGAGGATGGAGTCCGCAGGAAAGCAGAGAGGGCCAAATTGTCTGGGGCATTTGAAAGGGTTCCAGGAGGCAGTGAGAACCAGCATTACTTTTCCCCGCTGGCACCTTTGCTGTGGCAGCAAAAGCTGGACGTTTGTCTTTTTTGCTCCGGAGGCTGCCGAAAGCGAAAACAGGTGCTTTTGAGGATGGAGTCCGCAGGAAAGCAGAGAGGGCCAAATTGTCTGTGGCATTTGAAAGGGTTCCAGGAGGCAGTGAGAACCAGCATTACTTTTCCCCGCTGGCACCTTTGCTGTGGCAGCAAAAGCTGGACGTTTGTCTTTTTTGCTCCGGAGGCTGCCGAAAGCGAAAACAGGTGCTTTTGAGGATGGAGTCCGCAGGAAAGCAGAGAGGGCCAAATTGTCTGTGGCATTTGAAAGGGTTCCAGGAGGCAGTGAGAACCAGCATTACTTTTCCCCGCTGGCACCTTTGCTGTGGCAGCAAAAGCTGGACGTTTGTCTTTTTTGCTCCGGAGGCTGCCGAAAGCGAAAACAGGTGCTTTTGAGGATGGAGTCCGCAGGAAAGCAGAGAGGGCCAAATTGTCTGTGGCATTTGAAAGGGTTCCAGGAGGCAGTGAGAACCAGCATTACTTTTCCCCGCTGGCACCTTTGCTGTGGCAGCAAAAGCTGGACGTTTGTCTTTTTTGCTCCGGAGGTTGCCAAAAGCGAAAACAGGTGCTTTTGAGGATGGAGTCCGCAGGAAAGCAGAGAGGGCCAAATTGTCTGTGGCATTTGAAGAGGTTCCAGGAGGCAGTGAGAACCAGCATTACTTTTCCCCGCTGGCACCTTTGCTGTGGCAGCAAAAGCTGGACGTTTGTCTTTTTACCACCGGAGGCTGCCGAAAGCGAAAACAGGTGCTTTTGAGGATGGAGTCCGCAGGAAAGCAGAGAGGGCCAAATTGTCTGTGGCATTTGAAAGGGTTCCAGGAGGCAGTGAGAACCAGCATTACTTTTCCCCGCTGGCACCTTTGCTGTGGCAGCAAAAGCTGGACGTTTGTCTTTTTTGCTCCGGAGGCTGCCGAAAGCGAAAACAGGTGCTTTTGAGGATGGAGTCCGCAGGAAAGCAGAGAGGGCCAAATTGTCTGGGGCATTTGAAAGGGTTCCAGGAGGCAGTGAGAACCAGCATTACTTTTCCCCGCTGGCACCTTTGCTGTGGCAGCAAAAGCTGGACGTTTGTCTTTTTTGCTCCGGAGGCTGCCGAAAGCGAAAACAGGTGCTTTTGAGGATGGAGTCCGCAGGAAAGCAGAGAGGGCCAAATTGTCTGGGGCATTTGAAGAGGTTCCAGGAGGCAGTGAGAACCAGCATTACTTTTCCCCGCTGGCACCTTTGCTGTGGCAGCAAAAGCTGGACGTTTGTCTTTTTTGCTCCGGAGGCTGCCGAAAGCGAAAACAGGTGCTTTTCAGGATGGAGTCCGCAGGAAAGCAGAGAGGGCCAAATTGTCTGTGGCATTTGAAAGGGTTCCAGGAGGCAGTGAGAACCAGCATCACTTTTCCCCGCTGGCACCTTTGCTGTGGCAGCAAAAGCTGGACGTTTGTCTTTTTACCACCGGAGGGCGCCGAAAGTGAAAAAAGGCGTTTTGAGGATAGAGTCCGCAGGAAAGCAGAGAGGGCTTAATTGTCTGGGGCATTTGAAAGGGTTCCAGGAGGCAGTGAGAACCAGCATTACTTTTCCCCGCTGGCACCTTTGCTGTGGCAGCAAAAGCTGGACGTTTGTCTTTTTTGCTCCGGAGGCTGCCGAAAGCGAAAACAGGTGCTTTTGAGGATGGAGTCCGCAGGAAAGCAGAGAGGGCCAAATTGTCTGGGGCATTTGAAAGAGTTCCAGGAGGCAGTGAGAACCAGCATCACTTTTCCCCGCTGGCACCTTTGCTGTGGCAGCAAAAGCTGGACGTTTGTCTTTTTACCACCGGAGGGCGCCGAAAGTGAAAAAAGGCGCTTTTGAGGATAGAGTCCGCAGGAAAGCAGAGAGGGCCAAATTGTCTGTGGCATTTGAAAGGGTTCCAGGAGGCAGTGAGAACCAGCATTACTTTTCCCCGCTGGCACCTTTGCTGTGGCAGCAAAAGCTGGACGTTTGTCTTTTTTGCTCCGGAGGCTGCCGAAAGCGAAAATAGGTGCTTTTGAGGATGGAGTCCGCAGGAAAGCAGAGAGGGCCAAATTGTCTGGGGCATTTGAAAGGGTTCCAGGAGGCAGTGAGAACCAGCATTACTTTTCCCCGCTGGCACCTTTGCTGTGGCAGCAAAAGCTGGACGTTTGTCTTTTTTGCTCCGGAGGCTGCCGAAAGCGAAAACAGGTGCTTTTGAGGATGGAGTCCGCAGGAAAGCAGAGAGGGCCAAATTGTCTGTGGCATTTGAAAGGGTTCCAGGAGGCAGTGAGAACCAGCATTACTTTTCCCCGCTGGCACCTTTGCTGTGGCAGCAAAAGCTGGACGTTTGTCTTTTTTGCTCCGGAGGCTGCCGAAAGCGAAAACAGGTGCTTTTGAGGATGGAGTCCACAGGAAAGCAGAGAGGGCCAAATTGTCTGTGGCATTTGAAGAGGTTCCAGGAGGCAGTGAGAACCAGCATTACTTTTCCCCGCTGGCACCTTTGCTGTGGCAGCAAAAGCTGGACGTTTGTCTTTTTTGCTCCGGAGGCTGCCGAAAGCGAAAACAGGTGCTTTTGAGGATGGAGTCCGCAGGAAAGCAGAGAGGGCCAAATTGTCTGGGGCATTTGAAAGGGTTCCAGGAGGCAGTGAGAACCAGCATTACTTTTCCCCGCTGGCACCTTTGCTGTGGCAGCAAAAGCTGGACGTTTGTCTTTTTTGCTCCGGAGGCTGCCGAAAGCGCAAACAGGTGCTTTTGAGGATGGAGTCCGCAGGAAAGCAGAGAGGGCCAAATTGTCTGGGGCATTTGAAGAGGTTCCAGGAGGCAGTGAGAACCAGCATTACTTTTCCCCGCTGGCACCTTTGCTGTGGCAGCAAAAGCTGGATGTTTGTCTTTTTTGCTCCGGAGGCTGCCGAAAGCGAAAACAGGTGCTTTTGAGGATGGAGTCCGCAGGAAAGCAGAGAGGGCCAAATTGTCTGGGGCATTTGAAGAGGTTCCAGGAGGCAGTGAGAACCAGCATTACTTTTCCCCGCTGGCACCTTTGCTGTGGCAGCAAAAGCTGGACGTTTGTCTTTTTTGCTCCGGAGGCTGCCGAAAGCGAAAACAGGTGCTTTTCAGGATGGAGTCCGCAGCAAAGCAGAGAGGGCCAAATTGTCTGTGGCATTTGAAAGGGTTCCAGGAGGCAGTGAGAACCAGCATTACTTTTCCCCGCTGGCACCTTTGCTGTGGCAGCAAAAGCTGGACGTTTGTCTTTTTTGCTCCGGAGGCTGCCGAAAGCGAAAACAGGTGCTTTTGAGGATGGAGTCCGCAGGAAAGCAGAGAGGGCCAAATTGTCTGTGGCATTTGAAAGAGTTCCAGGAGGCAGTGAGAACCAGCATCACTTTTCCCCGCTGGCACCTTTGCTGTGGCAGCAAAAGCTGGACGTTTGTCTTTTTACCACCGGAGGGCGCCGAAAGTGAAAAAAGGCGCTTTTGAGGATAGAGTCCGCAGGAAAGCAGAGAGGGCTTAATTGTCTGGGGCATTTGAAAGGGTTCCAGGAGGCAGTGAGAACCAGCATTACTTTTCCCCGCTGGCACCTTTGCTGTGGCAGCAAAAGCTGGACGTTTGTCTTTTTTGCTCCGGAGGCTGCCGAAAGCGAAAACAGGTGCTTTTGAGGATGGAGTCCGCAGGAAAGCAGAGAGGGCCAAATTGTCTGTGGCATTTGAAAGGGTTCCAGGAGGCAGTGAGAACCAGCATTACTTTTCCCCGCTGGCACCTTTGCTGTGGCAGCAAAAGCTGGACGTTTGTCTTTTTTGCTCCGGAGGCTGCCGAAAGCGAAAACAGGTGCTTTTGAGGATGGAGTCCGCAGGAAAGCAGAGAGGGCCAAATTGTCTGGGGCATTTGAAAGGGTTCCAGGAGGCAGTGAGAACCAGCATTACTTTTCCCCGCTGGCACCTTTGCTGTGGCAGCAAAAGCTGGACGTTTGTCTTTTTTGCTCCAAAGGCTGCCGAAAGCGAAAATAGGTGCTTTTGAGGATGGAGTCCGCAGGAAAGCAGAGAGGGCCAAATTGTCTGGGGCATTTGAAAGGGTTCCAGGAGGCAGTGAGAACCAGCATTACTTTTCCCCGCTGGCACCTTTGCTGTGGCAGCAAAAGCTGGACGTTTGTCTTTTTTGCTCCGGAGGCTGCCGAAAGCGAAAAAAGGTGCTTTTCAGGATGGAGTCCGCAGCAAAGCAGAGAGGGCCAAATTGTCTGTGGCATTTGAAAGGGTTCCAGGAGGCAGTGAGAACCAGCATTACTTTTCCCCGCTGGCACCTTTGCTGTGGCAGCAAAAGCTGGACGTTTGTATTTTTTGCAATGGAGGCTGCCGAAAGCGAAAACAGGTGCTTTTGAGGATGGAGTCCGCAGGAAAGCAGAGAGGGCCAAATTGTCAGTGGCATTTGAAAGGGTTCAAGGAGGCAGTGAGAACCAGCATTACTTTTCCCCGCTGGCACCTTTGCTGTGGCAGCAAAAGCTGGACGTTTGTCTTTTTTGCTCCGGAGGCTGCCGAAAGCGAAAACAGGTGCTTTTGAGGATGGAGTCCGCAGGAAAGCAGAGAGGGCCAAATTGTCTGTGGCATTTGAAAGAGTTCCAGGAGGCAGTGAGAACCAGCATCACTTTTCCCCGCTGGCACCTTTGCTGTGGCAGCAAAAGCTGGACGTTTGTCTTTTTACCACCGGAGGGCGCCGAAAGTGAAAAAAGGCGCTTTTGAGGATAGAGTCCGCAGGAAAGCAGAGAGGGCTTAATTGTCTGGGGCATTTGAAAGGGTTCCAGGAGGCAGTGAGAACCAGCATTACTTTTCCCCGCTGGCACCTTTGCTGTGGCAGCAAAAGCTGGATGTTTGTCTTTTTTGCTCCGGAGGCTGCCGAAAGCGAAAACAGGTGCTTTTGAGGATGGAGTCCGCAGGAAAGCAGAGAGGGCTTAATTGTCTGGGGCATTTGAAAGGGTTCCAGGAGGCAGTGAGAACCAGCATTACTTTTCCCCGCTGGCACCTTTGCTGTGGCAGCAAAAGCTGGACGTTTGTCTTTTTTGCTCCGGAGGCTGCCGAAAGCGAAAACAGGTGCTTTTGAGGATGGAGTCCGCAGGAAAGCAGAGAGGGCCAAATTGTCTGTGGCATTTGAAAGGGTTCCAGGAGGCAGTGAGAACCAGCATTACTTTTCCCCGCTGGCACCTTTGCTGTGGCAGCAAAAGCTGGACGTTTGTCTTTTTTGCTCCGGAGGCTGCCGAAAGCGAAAACAGGTGCTTTTGAGGATGGAGTCCGCAGGAAAGCAGAGAGGGCCAAATTGTCTGGGGCATTTGAAAGGGTTCCAGGAGGCAGTGAGAACCAGCATTACTTTTCCCCGCTGGCACCTTTGCTGTGGCAGCAAAAGCTGGACGTTTGTCTTTTTTGCTCCAAAGGCTGCCGAAAGCGAAAATAGGTGCTTTTGAGGATGGAGTCCGCAGGAAAGCAGAGAGGGCCAAATTGTCTGGGGCATTTGAAAGGGTTCCAGGAGGCAGTGAGAACCAGCATTACTTTTCCCCGCTGGCACCTTTGCTGTGGCAGCAAAAGCTGGACGTTTGTCTTTTTTGCTCCGGAGGCTGCCGAAAGCGAAAAAAGGTGCTTTTCAGGATGGAGTCCGCAGCAAAGCAGAGAGGGCCAAATTGTCTGTGGCATTTGAAAGGGTTCCAGGAGGCAGTGAGAACCAGCATTACTTTTCCCCGCTGGCACCTTTGCTGTGGCAGCAAAAGCTGGACGTTTGTATTTTTTGCAATGGAGGCTGCCGAAAGCGAAAACAGGTGCTTTTGAGGATGGAGTCCGCAGGAAAGCAGAGAGGGCCAAATTGTCAGTGGCATTTGAAAGGGTTCAAGGAGGCAGTGAGAACCAGCATTACTTTTCCCCGCTGGCACCTTTGCTGTGGCAGCAAAAGCTGGACGTTTGTCTTTTTTGCTCCGGAGGCTGCCGAAAGCGAAAACAGGTGCTTTTGAGGATGGAGTCCGCAGGAAAGCAGAGAGGGCCAAATTGTCTGTGGCATTTGAAAGAGTTCCAGGAGGCAGTGAGAACCAGCATCACTTTTCCCCGCTGGCACCTTTGCTGTGGCAGCAAAAGCTGGACGTTTGTCTTTTTACCACCGGAGGGCGCCGAAAGTGAAAAAAGGCGCTTTTGAGGATAGAGTCCGCAGGAAAGCAGAGAGGGCTTAATTGTCTGGGGCATTTGAAAGGGTTCCAGGAGGCAGTGAGAACCAGCATTACTTTTCCCCGCTGGCACCTTTGCTGTGGCAGCAAAAGCTGGATGTTTGTCTTTTTTGCTCCGGAGGCTGCCGAAAGCGAAAACAGGTGCTTTTGAGGATGGAGTCCGCAGGAAAGCAGAGAGGGTCAAATTGTCTGGGGCATTTGAAAGGGTTCCAGGAGGCAGTGAGAACCAGCATTACTTTTCCCCGCTGGCACCTTTGCTGTGGCAGCAAAAGCTGGACGTTTGTCTTTTTTGCTCCGGACGCTGCCGAAAGCGAAAACAGGTGCTTTTGAGGATGGAGTCCGCAGGAAAGCAGAGAGGGCCAAATTGTCTGGGGCATTTGAAAGGGTTCCAGGAGGCAGTGAGAACCAGCATTACTTTTCCCCGCTGGCACCTTTGCTGTGGCAGCAAAAGCTGGACGTTTGTCTTTTTTGCTCCGGAGGCTGCCGAAAGCGAAAAAAGGTGCTTTTCAGGATGGAGTCCGCAGCAAAGCAGAGAGGGCCAAATTGTCTGTGGCATTTGAAAGGGTTCCAGGAGGCAGTGAGAACCAGCATTACTTTTCCCCGCTGGCACCTTTGCTGTGGCAGCAAAAGCTGGACGTTTGTATTTTTTGCAATGGAGGCTGCCGAAAGCGAAAACAGGTGCTTTTGAGGATGGAGTCCGCAGGAAAGCAGAGAGGGCCAAATTGTCAGTGGCATTTGAAAGGGTTCAAGGAGGCAGTGAGAACCAGCATTACTTTTCCCCGCTGGCACCTTTGCTGTGGCAGCAAAAGCTGGACGTTTGTCTTTTTTGCTCCGGAGGCTGCCGAAAGCGAAAACAGGTGCTTTTGAGGATGGAGTCCGCAGGAAAGCAGAGAGGGCCAAATTGTCTGTGGCATTTGAAAGAGTTCCAGGAGGCAGTGAGAACCAGCATCACTTTTCCCCGCTGGCACCTTTGCTGTGGCAGCAAAAGCTGGACGTTTGTCTTTTTACCACCGGAGGGCGCCGAAAGTGAAAAAAGGCGCTTTTGAGGATGGAGTCCGCAGGAAAGCAGAAAGGGCCAAATTGTCTGGGGCATTTGAAAGGGTTCCAGGAGGCAGTGAGAACCAGCATTACTTTTCCCCGCTGGCACCTTTGCTGTGGCAGCAAAAGCTGGACGTTTGTCTTTTTTGCTCCGGAGGTTGCCGAAAGCGAAAACAGGTGCTTTTGAGGATGGAGTCCGCAGGAAAGCAGAGAGGGCCAAATTGTCTGTGGCATTTGAAAGGGTTCCAGGAGGCAGTGAGAACCAGCATTACTTTTCCCCGCTGGCACCTTTGCTGTGGCAGCAAAAGCTGGACGTTTGTCTTTTTTGCTCCGGAGGCTGCCGAAAGCGAAAACAGGTGCTTTTGAGGATGGAGTCCGCAGGAAAGCAGAGAGGGCCAAATTGTCTGTGGCATTTGAAAGGGTTCCAGGAGGCAGTGAGAACCAGCATTACTTTTCCCCGCTGGCACCTTTGCTGTGGCAGCAAAAGCTGGACGTTTGTCTTTTTTGCTCCGGAGGCTGCCGAAAGCGAAAACAGGTGCTTTTGAGGATGGAGTACGCAGGAAAGCAGAGAGGGCCAAATTGTCTGTGGCATTTGAAAGGGTTCCAGGAGGCAGTGAGAACCAGCATTACTTTTCCCCGCTGGCACCTTTGCTGTGGCAGCAAAAGCTGGACGTTTGTCTTTTTTGCTCCGGAGGCTGCCGAAAGCGAAAACAGGTGCTTTTGAGGATGGAGTCCGCAGGAAAGCAGAGAGGGCCAAAATGTCTGGGGCATTTGAAAGGGTTCCAGGAGGCAGTGAGAACCAGCATTACTTTTCCCCGCTGGCACCTTTGCTGTGGCAGCAAAAGCTGGACGTTTGTCTTTTTTGCTCCGGAGGCTGCCGAAAGCGAAAACAGGTGCTTTTGAGGATGGAGTCCGCAGGAAAGCAGAGAGGGCCAAATTGTCAGTGGCATTTGAAAGGGTTCAAGGAGGCAGTGAGAACCAGCATTACTTTTCCCCGCTGGCACCTTTGCTGTGGCAGCAAAAGCTGGACGTTTGTCTTTTTTGCTCCGGAGGCTGCCGAAAGCGAAAACAGGTGCTTTTGAGGATGGAGTCCGCAGGAAAGCAGAGAGGGCCAAATTGTCTGTGGCATTTGAAAGAGTTCCAGGAGGCAGTGAGAACCAGCATCACTTTTCCCCGCTGGCACCTTTGCTGTGGCAGCAAAAGCTGGACGTTTGTCTTTTTACCACCGGAGGGCGCCGAAAGTGAAAAAAGGCGCTTTTGAGGATGGAGTCCGCAGGAAAGCAGAAAGGGCCAAATTGTCTGGGGCATTTGAAAGGGTTCCAGGAGGCAGTGAGAACCAGCATTACTTTTCCCCGCTGGCACCTTTGCTGTGGCAGCAAAAGCTGGACGTTTGTCTTTTTTGCTCCGGAGGTTGCCGAAAGCGAAAACAGGTGCTTTTGAGGATGGAGTCCGCAGGAAAGCAGAGAGGGCCAAATTGTCTGTGGCATTTGAAAGGGTTCCAGGAGGCAGTGAGAACCAGCATTACTTTTCCCCGCTGGCACCTTTGCTGTGGCAGCAAAAGCTGGACGTTTGTCTTTTTTGCAATGGAGGCTGCCGAAAGCGAAAACAGGTGCTTTTGAGGATGGAGTCCGCAGGAAAGCAGAGAGGGCCAAATTGTCTGTGGCATTTGAAAGGGTTCCAGGAGGCAGTGAGAACCAGCATTACTTTTCCCCGCTGGCACCTTTGCTGTGGCAGCAAAAGCTGGACGTTTGTCTTTTTTGCAATGGAGGCTGCCGAAAGCGAAAACAGGTGCTTTTGAGGATGGAGTACGCAGGAAAGCAGAGAGGGCCAAATTGTCTGTGGCATTTGAAAGGGTTCCAGGAGGCAGTGAGAACCAGCATTACTTTTCCCCGCTGGCACCTTTGCTGTGGCAGCAAAAGCTGGACGTTTGTCTTTTTTGCTCCGGAGGCTGCCGAAAGCGAAAACAGGTGCTTTTGAGGATGGAGTCCGCAGGAAAGCAGAGAGGGCCAAATTGTCTGGGGCATTTGAAAGGGTTCCAGGAGGCAGTGAGAACCAGCATTACTTTTCCCCGCTGGCACCTTTGCTGTGGCAGCAAAAGCTGGACGTTTGTCTTTTTTGCTCCGGAGGCTGCCGAAAGCGAAAACAGGTGCTTTTGAGGATGGAGTCCACAGGAAAGCAGAGAGGGCCAAATTGTCTGTGGCATTTGAAAGGGTTCCAGGAGGCAGTGAGAACCAGCATTACTTTTCCCCGCTGGCACCTTTGCTGTGGCAGCAAAAGCTGGACGTTTGTCTTTTTTGCTCCGGAGGCTGCCGAAAGCGAAAACAGGTGCTTTTGAGGATGGAGTCCGCAGGAAAACAGAGAGGGCCAAATTGTCTGTGGCATTTGAAGAGGTTCCAGGAGGCAGTGAGAACCAGCATTACTTTTCCCCGCTGGCACCTTTGCTGTGGCAGCAAAAGCTGGACGTTTGTCTTTTTTGCTCCGGAGGCTGCCGAAAGCGAAAACAGGTGCTTTTGAGGATGGATTCCGCAGGAAAGCAGAGAGGGCCAAATTGTCTGTGGCATTTGAAAGGGTTCCAGGAGGCAGTGAGAACCAGCATTACTTTTCCCCGCTGGCACCTTTGCTGTGGCAGCAAAAGCTGGACGTTTGTCTTTTTTGCTCCGGAGGCTGCCGAAAGCGAAAACAGGTGCTTTTGAGGATGGAGTCCGCAGGAAAGCAGAGAGGGCCAAATTGTCTGGGGCATTTGAAAGGGTTCCAGGAGGCAGTGAGAACCAGCATTACTTTTCCCCGCTGGCACCTTTGCTGTGGCAGCAAAAGCTGGACGTTTGTCTTTTTTGCTCCGGAGGTTGCCGAAAGCGAAAACAGGTGCTTTTGAGGATGGAGTCCGCAGGAAAGCAGAGAGGGCCAAATTGTCTGGGGCATTTGAAGAGGTTCCAGGAGGCAGTGAGAACCAGCATTACTTTTCCCCGCTGGCACCTTTGCTGTGGCAGCAAAAGCTGGACGTTTGTCTTTTTTGCTCCGGAGGCTGCCGAAAGCGAAAACAGGTGCTTTTGAGGATGGAGTCCGCAGGAAAGCAGAGAGGGCCAAATTGTCTGTGGCATTTGAAAGGGTTCCAGGAGGCAGTGAGAACCAGCATTACTTTTCCCCGCTGGCACGTTTGCTGTGGCAGCAAAAGCTGGACGTTTGTATTTTTTGCAATGGAGGCTGCCGAAAGCGAAAACAGGTGCTTTTGAGGATGGAGTCCGCAGGAAAGCAGAGAGGGCCAAATTGTCAGTGGCATTTGAAAGGGTTCAAGGAGGCAGTGAGAACCAGCATTACTTTTCCCCGCTGGCACCTTTGCTGTGGCAGCAAAAGCTGGACGTTTGTCTTTTTTGCTCCGGAGGCTGCCGAAAGCGAAAATAGGTGCTTTTGAGGATGGAGTCCGCAGGAAAGCAGAGAGGGCCAAATTGTCTGTGGCATTTGAAAGAGTTCCAGGAGGCAGTGAGAACCAGCATCACTTTTCCCCGCTGGCACCTTTGCTGTGGCAGCAAAAGCTGGACGTTTGTCTTTTTACCACCGGAGGGCGCCGAAAGTGAAAAAAGGCGCTTTTGAGGATGGAGTCCACAGGAAAGCAGAGAGGGCCAAATTGTCTGTGGCATTTGAAAGGGTTCCAGGAGGCAGTGAGAACCAGCATTACTTTTCCCCGCTGGCACCTTTGCTGTGGCAGCAAAAGCTGGACGTTTGTCTTTTTTGCTCCGGAGGCTGCCGAAAGCGAAAACAGGTGCTTTTGAGGATGGAGTCCGCAGGAAAGCAGAGAGGGCCAAATTGTCTGTGGCATTTGAAAGGGTTCCAGGAGGCAGTGAGAACCAGCATTACTTTTCCCCGCTGGCACCTTTGCTGTGGCAGCAAAAGCTGGACGTTTGTCTTTTTTGCTCCGGAGGCTGCCGAAAGCGAAAACAGGTGCTTTTGAGGATGGAGTCCGCAGGAAAGCAGAGAGGGCCAAATTGTCTGTGGCATTTGAAAGGGTTCCAGGAGGCAGTGAGAACCAGCATTACTTTTCCCCGCTGGCACCTTTGCTGTGGCAGCAAAAGCTGGACGTTTGTCTTTTTTGCTCCGGAGGCTGCCGAAAGCGAAAACAGGTGCTTTTGAGGATGGAGTCCGCAGGAAAGCAGAGAGGGCCAAATTGTCTGTGGCATTTGAAAGGGTTCCAGGAGGCAGTGAGAACCAGCATTACTTTTCCCCGCTGGCACCTTTGCTGTGGCAGCAAAAGCTGGACGTTTGTCTTTTTTGCTCCGGAGGTTGCCAAAAGCGAAAACAGGTGCTTTTGAGGATGGAGTCCGCAGGAAAGCAGAGAGGGCTTAATTGTCTGGGGCATTTGAAGAGGTTCCAGGAGGCAGTGAGAACCAGCATTACTTTTCCCCGCTGGCACCTTTGCTGTGGCAGCAAAAGCTGGACGTTTGTCTTTTTTGCTCCGGAGGCTGCCGAAAGCGAAAACAGGTGCTTTTGAGGATGGAGTCCGCAGGAAAGCAGAGAGGGCCAAATTGTCTGTGGCATTTGAAAGGGTTCCAGGAGGCAGTGAGAACCAGCATTACTTTTCCCCGCTGGCACCTTTGCTGTGGCAGCAAAAGCTGGACGTTTGTCTTTTTTGCTCCGGAGGTTGCCAAAAGCGAAAACAGGTGCTTTTGAGGATGGAGTCCGCAGGAAAGCAGAGAGGGCCAAATTGTCTGTGGCATTTGAAGAGGTTCCAGGAGGCAGTGAGAACCAGCATTACTTTTCCCCGCTGGCACCTTTGCTGTGGCAGCAAAAGCTGGACGTTTGTCTTTTTTGCTCCGGAGGCTGCCGAAAGCGAAAACAGGTGCTTTTGAGGATGGAGTCCGCAGGAAAGCAGAGAGGGCCAAATTGTCTGTGGCATTTGAAAGGGTTCCAGGAGGCAGTGAGAACCAGCATTACTTTTCCCCGCTGGCACCTTTGCTGTGGCAGCAAAAGCTGGACGTTTGTATTTTTTGCAATGGAGGCTGCCGAAAGCGAAAACAGGTGCTTTTGAGGATGGAGTCCGCAGGAAAGCAGAGAGGGCCAAATTGTCAGTGGCATTTGAAAGGGTTCAAGGAGGCAGTGAGAACCAGCATTACTTTTCCCCGCTGGCACCTTTGCTGTGGCAGCAAAAGCTGGACGTTTGTCTTTTTTGCTCCGGAGGCTGCCGAAAGCGAAAACAGGTGCTTTTGAGGATGGAGTCCGCAGGAAAGCAGAGAGGGCCAAATTGTCTGTGGCATTTGAAAGAGTTCCAGGAGGCAGTGAGAACCAGCATCACTTTTCCCCGCTGGCACCTTTGCTGTGGCAGCAAAAGCTGGACGTTTGTCTTTTTACCACCGGAGGGCGCCGAAAGTGAAAAAAGGCGCTTTTGAGGATAGAGTCCGCAGGAAAGCAGAGAGGGCTTAATTGTCTGGGGCATTTGAAAGGGTTCCAGGAGGCAGTGAGAACCAGCATTACTTTTCCCCGCTGGCACCTTTGCTGTGGCAGCAAAAGCTGGACGTTTGTCTTTTTTGCTCCGGAGGCTGCCGAAAGCGAAAACAGGTGCTTTTGAGGATGGAGTCCACAGGAAAGCAGAGAGGGCCAAATTGTCTGTGGCATTTGAAAGGGTTCCAGGAGGCAGTGAGAACCAGCATTACTTTTCCCCGCTGGCACCTTTGCTGTGGCAGCAAAAGCTGGACGTTTGTCTTTTTTGCTCCGGAGGTTGCCAAAAGCGAAAACAGGTGCTTTTGAGGATGGAGTCCGCAGGAAAACAGAGAGGGCCAAATTGTCTGTGGCATTTGAAGAGGTTCCAGGAGGCAGTGAGAACCAGCATTACTTTTCCCCGCTGGCACCTTTGCTGTGGCAGCAAAAGCTGGACGTTTGTCTTTTTTGCTCCGGAGGCTGCCGAAAGCGAAAACAGGTGCTTTTGAGGATGGAGTCCACAGGAAAGCAGAGAGGGCCAAATTGTCTGTGGCATTTGAAAGGGTTCCAGGAGGCAGTGAGAACCAGCATTACTTTTCCCCGCTGGCACCTTTGCTGTGGCAGCAAAAGCTGGACGTTTGTCTTTTTTGCTCCGGAGGCTGCCGAAAGCGAAAACAGGTGCTTTTGAGGATGGAGTCCGCAGGAAAGCAGAGAGGGCCAAATTGTCTGTGGCATTTGAAAGGGTTCCAGGAGGCAGTGAGAACCAGCATTACTTTTCCCCGCTGGCACCTTTGCTGTGGCAGCAAAAGCTGGACGTTTGTCTTTTTTGCTCCGGAGGCTGCCGAAAGCGAAAACAGGTGCTTTTGAGGATGGAGTCCGCAGGAAAGCAGAGAGGGCCAAATTGTCTGTGGCATTTGAAAGGGTTCCAGGAGGCAGTGAGAACCAGCATTACTTTTCCCCGCTGGCACCTTTGCTGTGGCAGCAAAAGCTGGACGTTTGTCTTTTTTGCTCCGGAGGCTGCCGAAAGCGAAAACAGGTGCTTTTGAGGATGGAGTCCGCAGGAAAGCAGAGAGGGCCAAATTGTCTGTGGCATTTGAAAGGGTTCCAGGAGGCAGTGAGAACCAGCATTACTTTTCCCCGCTGGCACCTTTGCTGTGGCAGCAAAAGCTGGACGTTTGTCTTTTTTGCTCCGGAGGTTGCCAAAAGCGAAAACAGGTGCTTTTGAGGATGGAGTCCGCAGGAAAGCAGAGAGGGCTTAATTGTCTGGGGCATTTGAAGAGGTTCCAGGAGGCAGTGAGAACCAGCATTACTTTTCCCCGCTGGCACCTTTGCTGTGGCAGCAAAAGCTGGACGTTTGTCTTTTTTGCTCCGGAGGCTGCCGAAAGCGAAAACAGGTGCTTTTGAGGATGGAGTCCGCAGGAAAGCAGAGAGGGCCAAATTGTCTGTGGCATTTGAAAGGGTTCCAGGAGGCAGTGAGAACCAGCATTACTTTTCCCCGCTGGCACCTTTGCTGTGGCAGCAAAAGCTGGACGTTTGTCTTTTTTGCTCCGGAGGTTGCCAAAAGCGAAAACAGGTGCTTTTGAGGATGGAGTCCGCAGGAAAGCAGAGAGGGCCAAATTGTCTGTGGCATTTGAAGAGGTTCCAGGAGGCAGTGAGAACCAGCATTACTTTTCCCCGCTGGCACCTTTGCTGTGGCAGCAAAAGCTGGACGTTTGTCTTTTTTGCTCCGGAGGCTGCCGAAAGCGAAAACAGGTGCTTTTGAGGATGGAGTCCGCAGGAAAGCAGAGAGGGCCAAATTGTCTGTGGCATTTGAAAGGGTTCCAGGAGGCAGTGAGAACCAGCATTACTTTTCCCCGCTGGCACCTTTGCTGTGGCAGCAAAAGCTGGACGTTTGTATTTTTTGCAATGGAGGCTGCCGAAAGCGAAAACAGGTGCTTTTGAGGATGGAGTCCGCAGGAAAGCAGAGAGGGCCAAATTGTCAGTGGCATTTGAAAGGGTTCAAGGAGGCAGTGAGAACCAGCATTACTTTTCCCCGCTGGCACCTTTGCTGTGGCAGCAAAAGCTGGACGTTTGTCTTTTTTGCTCCGGAGGCTGCCGAAAGCGAAAACAGGTGCTTTTGAGGATGGAGTCCGCAGGAAAGCAGAGAGGGCCAAATTGTCTGTGGCATTTGAAAGAGTTCCAGGAGGCAGTGAGAACCAGCATCACTTTTCCCCGCTGGCACCTTTGCTGTGGCAGCAAAAGCTGGACGTTTGTCTTTTTACCACCGGAGGGCGCCGAAAGTGAAAAAAGGCGCTTTTGAGGATAGAGTCCGCAGGAAAGCAGAGAGGGCTTAATTGTCTGGGGCATTTGAAAGGGTTCCAGGAGGCAGTGAGAACCAGCATTACTTTTCCCCGCTGGCACCTTTGCTGTGGCAGCAAAAGCTGGACGTTTGTCTTTTTTGCTCCGGAGGCTGCCGAAAGCGAAAACAGGTGCTTTTGAGGATGGAGTCCACAGGAAAGCAGAGAGGGCCAAATTGTCTGTGGCATTTGAAAGGGTTCCAGGAGGCAGTGAGAACCAGCATTACTTTTCCCCGCTGGCACCTTTGCTGTGGCAGCAAAAGCTGGACGTTTGTCTTTTTTGCTCCGGAGGTTGCCAAAAGCGAAAACAGGTGCTTTTGAGGATGGAGTCCGCAGGAAAACAGAGAGGGCCAAATTGTCTGTGGCATTTGAAGAGGTTCCAGGAGGCAGTGAGAACCAGCATTACTTTTCCCCGCTGGCACCTTTGCTGTGGCAGCAAAAGCTGGACGTTTGTCTTTTTTGCTCCGGAGGCTGCCGAAAGCGAAAACAGGTGCTTTTGAGGATGGATTCCGCAGGAAAGCAGAGAGGGCCAAATTGTCTGTGGCATTTGAAAGGGTTCCAGGAGGCAGTGAGAACCAGCATTACTTTTCCCCGCTGGCACCTTTGCTGTGGCAGCAAAAGCTGGACGTTTGTCTTTTTTGCTCCGGAGGCTGCCGAAAGCGAAAACAGGTGCTTTTGAGGATGGAGTCCACAGGAAAGCAGAGAGGGCCAAATTGTCTGTGGCATTTGAAAGGGTTCCAGGAGGCAGTGAGAACCAGCATTACTTTTCCCCGCTGGCACCTTTGCTGTGGCAGCAAAAGCTGGACGTTTGTCTTTTTTGCTCCGGAGGTTGCCAAAAGCGAAAACAGGTGCTTTTGAGGATGGAGTCCGCAGGAAAACAGAGAGGGCCAAATTGTCTGTGGCATTTGAAGAGGTTCCAGGAGGCAGTGAGAACCAGCATTACTTTTCCCCGCTGGCACCTTTGCTGTGGCAGCAAAAGCTGGACGTTTGTCTTTTTTGCTCCGGAGGCTGCCGAAAGCGAAAACAGGTGCTTTTGAGGATGGATTCCGCAGGAAAGCAGAGAGGGCCAAATTGTCTGTGGCATTTGAAAGGGTTCCAGGAGGCAGTGAGAACCAGCATTACTTTTCCCCGCTGGCACCTTTGCTGTGGCAGCAAAAGCTGGACGTTTGTCTTTTTTGCTCCGGAGGCTGCCGAAAGCGAAAACAGGTGCTTTTGAGGATGGAGTCCGCAGGAAAGCAGAGAGGGCCAAATTGTCTGGGGCATTTGAAAGGGTTCCAGGAGGCAGTGAGAACCAGCATTACTTTTCCCCGCTGGCACCTTTGCTGTGGCAGCAAAAGCTGGACGTTTGTCTTTTTTGCTCCGGAGGTTGCCGAAAGCGAAAACAGGTGCTTTTGAGGATGGAGTCCGCAGGAAAGCAGAGAGGGCCAAATTGTCTGGGGCATTTGAAGAGGTTCCAGGAGGCAGTGAGAACCAGCATTACTTTTCCCCGCTGGCACCTTTGCTGTGGCAGCAAAAGCTGGACGTTTGTCTTTTTTGCTCCGGAGGCTGCCGAAAGCGAAAACAGGTGCTTTTGAGGATGGAGTCCGCAGGAAAGCAGAGAGGGCCAAATTGTCTGTGGCATTTGAAAGGGTTCCAGGAGGCAGTGAGAACCAGCATTACTTTTCCCCGCTGGCACGTTTGCTGTGGCAGCAAAAGCTGGACGTTTGTATTTTTTGCAATGGAGGCTGCCGAAAGCGAAAACAGGTGCTTTTGAGGATGGAGTCCGCAGGAAAGCAGAGAGGGCCAAATTGTCAGTGGCATTTGAAAGGGTTCAAGGAGGCAGTGAGAACCAGCATTACTTTTCCCCGCTGGCACCTTTGCTGTGGCAGCAAAAGCTGGACGTTTGTCTTTTTTGCTCCGGAGGCTGCCGAAAGCGAAAATAGGTGCTTTTGAGGATGGAGTCCGCAGGAAAGCAGAGAGGGCCAAATTGTCTGTGGCATTTGAAAGAGTTCCAGGAGGCAGTGAGAACCAGCATCACTTTTCCCCGCTGGCACCTTTGCTGTGGCAGCAAAAGCTGGACGTTTGTCTTTTTACCACCGGAGGGCGCCGAAAGTGAAAAAAGGCGCTTTTGAGGATGGAGTCCACAGGAAAGCAGAGAGGGCCAAATTGTCTGTGGCATTTGAAAGGGTTCCAGGAGGCAGTGAGAACCAGCATTACTTTTCCCCGCTGGCACCTTTGCTGTGGCAGCAAAAGCTGGACGTTTGTCTTTTTTGCTCCGGAGGCTGCCGAAAGCGAAAACAGGTGCTTTTGAGGATGGAGTCCGCAGGAAAGCAGAGAGGGCCAAATTGTCTGTGGCATTTGAAAGGGTTCCAGGAGGCAGTGAGAACCAGCATTACTTTTCCCCGCTGGCACCTTTGCTGTGGCAGCAAAAGCTGGACGTTTGTCTTTTTTGCTCCGGAGGCTGCCGAAAGCGAAAACAGGTGCTTTTGAGGATGGAGTCCGCAGGAAAGCAGAGAGGGCCAAATTGTCTGTGGCATTTGAAAGGGTTCCAGGAGGCAGTGAGAACCAGCATTACTTTTCCCCGCTGGCACCTTTGCTGTGGCAGCAAAAGCTGGACGTTTGTCTTTTTTGCTCCGGAGGCTGCCGAAAGCGAAAACAGGTGCTTTTGAGGATGGAGTCCGCAGGAAAGCAGAGAGGGCCAAATTGTCTGTGGCATTTGAAAGGGTTCCAGGAGGCAGTGAGAACCAGCATTACTTTTCCCCGCTGGCACCTTTGCTGTGGCAGCAAAAGCTGGACGTTTGTCTTTTTTGCTCCGGAGGTTGCCAAAAGCGAAAACAGGTGCTTTTGAGGATGGAGTCCGCAGGAAAGCAGAGAGGGCTTAATTGTCTGGGGCATTTGAAGAGGTTCCAGGAGGCAGTGAGAACCAGCATTACTTTTCCCCGCTGGCACCTTTGCTGTGGCAGCAAAAGCTGGACGTTTGTCTTTTTTGCTCCGGAGGCTGCCGAAAGCGAAAACAGGTGCTTTTGAGGATGGAGTCCGCAGGAAAGCAGAGAGGGCCAAATTGTCTGTGGCATTTGAAAGGGTTCCAGGAGGCAGTGAGAACCAGCATTACTTTTCCCCGCTGGCACCTTTGCTGTGGCAGCAAAAGCTGGACGTTTGTCTTTTTTGCTCCGGAGGTTGCCAAAAGCGAAAACAGGTGCTTTTGAGGATGGAGTCCGCAGGAAAGCAGAGAGGGCCAAATTGTCTGTGGCATTTGAAGAGGTTCCAGGAGGCAGTGAGAACCAGCATTACTTTTCCCCGCTGGCACCTTTGCTGTGGCAGCAAAAGCTGGACGTTTGTCTTTTTTGCTCCGGAGGCTGCCGAAAGCGAAAACAGGTGCTTTTGAGGATGGAGTCCGCAGGAAAGCAGAGAGGGCCAAATTGTCTGTGGCATTTGAAAGGGTTCCAGGAGGCAGTGAGAACCAGCATTACTTTTCCCCGCTGGCACCTTTGCTGTGGCAGCAAAAGCTGGACGTTTGTATTTTTTGCAATGGAGGCTGCCGAAAGCGAAAACAGGTGCTTTTGAGGATGGAGTCCGCAGGAAAGCAGAGAGGGCCAAATTGTCAGTGGCATTTGAAAGGGTTCAAGGAGGCAGTGAGAACCAGCATTACTTTTCCCCGCTGGCACCTTTGCTGTGGCAGCAAAAGCTGGACGTTTGTCTTTTTTGCTCCGGAGGCTGCCGAAAGCGAAAACAGGTGCTTTTGAGGATGGAGTCCGCAGGAAAGCAGAGAGGGCCAAATTGTCTGTGGCATTTGAAAGAGTTCCAGGAGGCAGTGAGAACCAGCATCACTTTTCCCCGCTGGCACCTTTGCTGTGGCAGCAAAAGCTGGACGTTTGTCTTTTTACCACCGGAGGGCGCCGAAAGTGAAAAAAGGCGCTTTTGAGGATAGAGTCCGCAGGAAAGCAGAGAGGGCTTAATTGTCTGGGGCATTTGAAAGGGTTCCAGGAGGCAGTGAGAACCAGCATTACTTTTCCCCGCTGGCACCTTTGCTGTGGCAGCAAAAGCTGGATGTTTGTCTTTTTTGCTCCGGAGGCTGCCGAAAGCGAAAACAGGTGCTTTTGAGGATGGAGTCCGCAGGAAAGCAGAGAGGGTCAAATTGTCTGGGGCATTTGAAAGGGTTCCAGGAGGCAGTGAGAACCAGCATTACTTTTCCCCGCTGGCACCTTTGCTGTGGCAGCAAAAGCTGGACGTTTGTCTTTTTTGCTCCGGACGCTGCCGAAAGCGAAAACAGGTGCTTTTGAGGATGGAGTCCGCAGGAAAGCAGAGAGGGCCAAATTGTCTGGGGCATTTGAAAGGGTTCCAGGAGGCAGTGAGAACCAGCATTACTTTTCCCCGCTGGCACCTTTGCTGTGGCAGCAAAAGCTGGACGTTTGTCTTTTTTGCTCCGGAGGCTGCCGAAAGCGAAAATAGGTGCTTTTGAGGATGGAGTCCGCAGGAAAGCAGAGAGGGCCAAATTGTCTGGGGCATTTGAAAGGGTTCCAGGAGGCAGTGAGAACCAGCATTACTTTTCCCCGCTGGCACCTTTGCTGTGGCAGCAAAAGCTGGACGTTTGTCTTTTTTGCTCCGGAGGCTGCCGAAAGCGAAAAAAGGTGCTTTTCAGGATGGAGTCCGCAGCAAAGCAGAGAGGGCCAAATTGTCTGGGGCATTTGAAAGGGTTCCAGGAGGCAGTGAGAACCAGCATTACTTTTCCCCGCTGGCACCTTTGCTGTGGCAGCAAAAGCTGGACGTTTGTATTTTTTGCAATGGAGGCTGCCGAAAGCGAAAACAGGTGCTTTTGAGGATGGAGTCCGCAGGAAAGCAGAGAGGGCCAAATTGTCAGTGGCATTTGAAAGGGTTCAAGGAGGCAGTGAGAACCAGCATTACTTTTCCCCGCTGGCACCTTTGCTGTGGCAGCAAAAGCTGGACGTTTGTCTTTTTTGCTCCGGAGGCTGCCGAAAGCGAAAACAGGTGCTTTTGAGGATGGAGTCCGCAGGAAAGCAGAGAGGGCCAAATTGTCTGTGGCATTTGAAAGGGTTCCAGGAGGCAGTGAGAACCAGCATTACTTTTCCCCGCTGGCACCTTTGCTGTGGCAGCAAAAGCTGGACGTTTGTCTTTTTTGCAATGGAGGCTGCCGAAAGCGAAAACAGGTGCTTTTGAGGATGGAGTACGCAGGAAAGCAGAGAGGGCCAAATTGTCTGTGGCATTTGAAAGGGTTCCAGGAGGCAGTGAGAACCAGCATTACTTTTCCCCGCTGGCACCTTTGCTGTGGCAGCAAAAGCTGGACGTTTGTCTTTTTTGCTCCGGAGGCTGCCAAAAGCGAAAACAGGTGCTTTTGAGGATGGAGTCCGCAGGAAAGCAGAGAGGGCCAAATTGTCTGTGGCATTTGAAAGGGTTCCAGGAGGCAGTGAGAACCAGCATTACTTTTCCCCGCTGGCACCTTTGCTGTGGCAGCAAAAGCTGGACGTTTGTCTTTTTTGCTCCGGAGGCTGCCGAAAGCGAAAACAGGTGCTTTTGAGGATGGAGTCCGCAGGAAAGCAGAGAGGGCCAAATTGTCAGTGGCATTTGAAAGGGTTCAAGGAGGCAGTGAGAACCAGCATTACTTTTCCCCGCTGGCACCTTTGCTGTGGCAGCAAAAGCTGGACGTTTGTCTTTTTTGCTCCGGAGGCTGCCGAAAGCGAAAACAGGTGCTTTTGAGGATGGAGTCCGCAGGAAAGCAGAGAGGGCCAAATTGTCTGTGGCATTTGAAAGAGTTCCAGGAGGCAGTGAGAACCAGCATCACTTTTCCCCGCTGGCACCTTTGCTGTGGCAGCAAAAGCTGGACGTTTGTCTTTTTACCACCGGAGGGCGCCGAAAGTGAAAAAAGGCGCTTTTGAGGATGGAGTCCGCAGGAAAGCAGAAAGGGCCAAATTGTCTGGGGCATTTGAAAGGGTTCCAGGAGGCAGTGAGAACCAGCATTACTTTTCCCCGCTGGCACCTTTGCTGTGGCAGCAAAAGCTGGACGTTTGTCTTTTTTGCTCCGGAGGTTGCCGAAAGCGAAAACAGGTGCTTTTGAGGATGGAGTCCGCAGGAAAGCAGAGAGGGCCAAATTGTCTGTGGCATTTGAAAGGGTTCCAGGAGGCAGTGAGAACCAGCATTACTTTTCCCCGCTGGCACCTTTGCTGTGGCAGCAAAAGCTGGACGTTTGTCTTTTTTGCTCCGGAGGCTGCCGAAAGCGAAAACAGGTGCTTTTGAGGATGGAGTCCGCAGGAAAGCAGAGAGGGCCAAATTGTCTGTGGCATTTGAAAGGGTTCCAGGAGGCAGTGAGAACCAGCATTACTTTTCCCCGCTGGCACCTTTGCTGTGGCAGCAAAAGCTGGACGTTTGTCTTTTTTGCAATGGAGGCTGCCGAAAGCGAAAACAGGTGCTTTTGAGGATGGAGTACGCAGGAAAGCAGAGAGGGCCAAATTGTCTGTGGCATTTGAAAGGGTTCCAGGAGGCAGTGAGAACCAGCATTACTTTTCCCCGCTGGCACCTTTGCTGTGGCAGCAAAAGCTGGACGTTTGTCTTTTTTGCTCCGGAGGCTGCCGAAAGCGAAAACAGGTGCTTTTGAGGATGGAGTCCGCAGGAAAGCAGAGAGGGCCAAATTGTCTGGGGCATTTGAAAGGGTTCCAGGAGGCAGTGAGAACCAGCATTACTTTTCCCCGCTGGCACCTTTGCTGTGGCAGCAAAAGCTGGACGTTTGTCTTTTTTGCTCCGGAGGCTGCCGAAAGCGAAAACAGGTGCTTTTGAGGATGGAGTCCGCAGGAAAGCAGAGAGGGCCAAATTGTCTGTGGCATTTGAAAGGGTTCCAGGAGGCAGTGAGAACCAGCATTACTTTTCCCCGCTGGCACCTTTGCTGTGGCAGCAAAAGCTGGACGTTTGTCTTTTTTGCTCCGGAGGCTGCCGAAAGCGAAAACAGGTGCTTTTGAGGATGGAGTCCACAGGAAAGCAGAGAGGGCCAAATTGTCTGTGGCATTTGAAAGGGTTCCAGGAGGCAGTGAGAACCAGCATTACTTTTCCCCGCTGGCACCTTTGCTGTGGCAGCAAAAGCTGGACGTTTGTCTTTTTTGCTCCGGAGGCTGCCAAAAGCGAAAACAGGTGCTTTTGAGGATGGAGTCCGCAGGAAAGCAGAGAGGGCCAAATTGTCTGTGGCATTTGAAAGGGTTCCAGGAGGCAGTGAGAACCAGCATTACTTTTCCCCGCTGGCACCTTTGCTGTGGCAGCAAAAGCTGGACGTTTGTCTTTTTTGCTCCGGAGGCTGCCGAAAGCGAAAACAGGTGCTTTTGAGGATGGAGTCCGCAGGAAAGCAGAGAGGGCCAAATTGTCTGTGGCATTTGAAAGGGTTCCAGGAGGCAGTGAGAACCAGCATTACTTTTCCCCGCTGGCACCTTTGCTGTGGCAGCAAAAGCTGGACGTTTGTCTTTTTTGCAATGGAGGCTGCCGAAAGCGAAAACAGGTGCTTTTGAGGATGGAGTACGCAGGAAAGCAGAGAGGGCCAAATTGTCTGTGGCATTTGAAAGGGTTCCAGGAGGCAGTGAGAACCAGCATTACTTTTCCCCGCTGGCACCTTTGCTGTGGCAGCAAAAGCTGGACGTTTGTCTTTTTTGCTCCGGAGGCTGCCAAAAGCGAAAACAGGTGCTTTTGAGGATGGAGTCCGCAGGAAAGCAGAGAGGGCCAAATTGTCTGTGGCATTTGAAAGGGTTCCAGGAGGCAGTGAGAACCAGCATTACTTTTCCCCGCTGGCACCTTTGCTGTGGCAGCAAAAGCTGGACGTTTGTCTTTTTTGCTCCGGAGGCTGCCGAAAGCGAAAACAGGTGCTTTTGAGGATGGAGTCCGCAGGAAAGCAGAGAGGGCCAAATTGTCAGTGGCATTTGAAAGGGTTCAAGGAGGCAGTGAGAACCAGCATTACTTTTCCCCGCTGGCACCTTTGCTGTGGCAGCAAAAGCTGGACGTTTGTCTTTTTTGCTCCGGAGGCTGCCGAAAGCGAAAACAGGTGCTTTTGAGGATGGAGTCCGCAGGAAAGCAGAGAGGGCCAAATTGTCTGTGGCATTTGAAAGAGTTCCAGGAGGCAGTGAGAACCAGCATCACTTTTCCCCGCTGGCACCTTTGCTGTGGCAGCAAAAGCTGGACGTTTGTCTTTTTACCACCGGAGGGCGCCGAAAGTGAAAAAAGGCGCTTTTGAGGATGGAGTCCGCAGGAAAGCAGAAAGGGCCAAATTGTCTGGGGCATTTGAAAGGGTTCCAGGAGGCAGTGAGAACCAGCATTACTTTTCCCCGCTGGCACCTTTGCTGTGGCAGCAAAAGCTGGACGTTTGTCTTTTTTGCTCCGGAGGTTGCCGAAAGCGAAAACAGGTGCTTTTGAGGATGGAGTCCGCAGGAAAGCAGAGAGGGCCAAATTGTCTGTGGCATTTGAAAGGGTTCCAGGAGGCAGTGAGAACCAGCATTACTTTTCCCCGCTGGCACCTTTGCTGTGGCAGCAAAAGCTGGACGTTTGTCTTTTTTGCTCCGGAGGCTGCCGAAAGCGAAAACAGGTGCTTTTGAGGATGGAGTCCGCAGGAAAGCAGAGAGGGCCAAATTGTCTGTGGCATTTGAAAGGGTTCCAGGAGGCAGTGAGAACCAGCATTACTTTTCCCCGCTGGCACCTTTGCTGTGGCAGCAAAAGCTGGACGTTTGTCTTTTTTGCAATGGAGGCTGCCGAAAGCGAAAACAGGTGCTTTTGAGGATGGAGTACGCAGGAAAGCAGAGAGGGCCAAATTGTCTGTGGCATTTGAAAGGGTTCCAGGAGGCAGTGAGAACCAGCATTACTTTTCCCCGCTGGCACCTTTGCTGTGGCAGCAAAAGCTGGACGTTTGTCTTTTTTGCTCCGGAGGCTGCCGAAAGCGAAAACAGGTGCTTTTGAGGATGGAGTCCGCAGGAAAGCAGAGAGGGCCAAATTGTCTGGGGCATTTGAAAGGGTTCCAGGAGGCAGTGAGAACCAGCATTACTTTTCCCCGCTGGCACCTTTGCTGTGGCAGCAAAAGCTGGACGTTTGTCTTTTTTGCTCCGGAGGCTGCCGAAAGCGAAAACAGGTGCTTTTGAGGATGGAGTCCGCAGGAAAGCAGAGAGGGCCAAATTGTCTGTGGCATTTGAAAGGGTTCCAGGAGGCAGTGAGAACCAGCATTACTTTTCCCCGCTGGCACCTTTGCTGTGGCAGCAAAAGCTGGACGTTTGTCTTTTTTGCTCCGGAGGCTGCCGAAAGCGAAAACAGGTGCTTTTGAGGATGGAGTCCACAGGAAAGCAGAGAGGGCCAAATTGTCTGTGGCATTTGAAAGGGTTCCAGGAGGCAGTGAGAACCAGCATTACTTTTCCCCGCTGGCACCTTTGCTGTGGCAGCAAAAGCTGGACGTTTGTCTTTTTTGCTCCGGAGGTTGCCAAAAGCGAAAACAGGTGCTTTTGAGGATGGAGTCCGCAGGAAAACAGAGAGGGCCAAATTGTCTGTGGCATTTGAAGAGGTTCCAGGAGGCAGTGAGAACCAGCATTACTTTTCCCCGCTGGCACCTTTGCTGTGGCAGCAAAAGCTGGACGTTTGTCTTTTTTGCTCCGGAGGCTGCCGAAAGCGAAAACAGGTGCTTTTGAGGATGGATTCCGCAGGAAAGCAGAGAGGGCCAAATTGTCTGTGGCATTTGAAAGGGTTCCAGGAGGCAGTGAGAACCAGCATTACTTTTCCCCGCTGGCACCTTTGCTGTGGCAGCAAAAGCTGGACGTTTGTCTTTTTTGCTCCGGAGGCTGCCGAAAGCGAAAACAGGTGCTTTTGAGGATGGAGTCCGCAGGAAAGCAGAGAGGGCCAAATTGTCTGGGGCATTTGAAAGGGTTCCAGGAGGCAGTGAGAACCAGCATTACTTTTCCCCGCTGGCACCTTTGCTGTGGCAGCAAAAGCTGGACGTTTGTCTTTTTTGCTCCGGAGGTTGCCGAAAGCGAAAACAGGTGCTTTTGAGGATGGAGTCCGCAGGAAAGCAGAGAGGGCCAAATTGTCTGGGGCATTTGAAGAGGTTCCAGGAGGCAGTGAGAACCAGCATTACTTTTCCCCGCTGGCACCTTTGCTGTGGCAGCAAAAGCTGGACGTTTGTCTTTTTTGCTCCGGAGGCTGCCGAAAGCGAAAACAGGTGCTTTTGAGGATGGAGTCCGCAGGAAAGCAGAGAGGGCCAAATTGTCTGTGGCATTTGAAAGGGTTCCAGGAGGCAGTGAGAACCAGCATTACTTTTCCCCGCTGGCACGTTTGCTGTGGCAGCAAAAGCTGGACGTTTGTATTTTTTGCAATGGAGGCTGCCGAAAGCGAAAACAGGTGCTTTTGAGGATGGAGTCCGCAGGAAAGCAGAGAGGGCCAAATTGTCAGTGGCATTTGAAAGGGTTCAAGGAGGCAGTGAGAACCAGCATTACTTTTCCCCGCTGGCACCTTTGCTGTGGCAGCAAAAGCTGGACGTTTGTCTTTTTTGCTCCGGAGGCTGCCGAAAGCGAAAATAGGTGCTTTTGAGGATGGAGTCCGCAGGAAAGCAGAGAGGGCCAAATTGTCTGTGGCATTTGAAAGAGTTCCAGGAGGCAGTGAGAACCAGCATCACTTTTCCCCGCTGGCACCTTTGCTGTGGCAGCAAAAGCTGGACGTTTGTCTTTTTACCACCGGAGGGCGCCGAAAGTGAAAAAAAGGCGCTTTTGAGGATGGAGTCCACAGGAAAGCAGAGAGGGCCAAATTGTCTGTGGCATTTGAAAGGGTTCCAGGAGGCAGTGAGAACCAGCATTACTTTTCCCCGCTGGCACCTTTGCTGTGGCAGCAAAAGCTGGACGTTTGTCTTTTTTGCTCCGGAGGCTGCCGAAAGCGAAAACAGGTGCTTTTGAGGATGGAGTCCGCAGGAAAGCAGAGAGGGCCAAATTGTCTGTGGCATTTGAAAGGGTTCCAGGAGGCAGTGAGAACCAGCATTACTTTTCCCCGCTGGCACCTTTGCTGTGGCAGCAAAAGCTGGACGTTTGTCTTTTTTGCTCCGGAGGCTGCCGAAAGCGAAAACAGGTGCTTTTGAGGATGGAGTCCGCAGGAAAGCAGAGAGGGCCAAATTGTCTGTGGCATTTGAAAGGGTTCCAGGAGGCAGTGAGAACCAGCATTACTTTTCCACGCTGGCACCTTTGCTGTGGCAGCAAAAGCTGGACGTTTGTCTTTTTTGCTCTGGAGGCTGCCGAAAGCGAAAACAGGTGCTTTTGAGGATGGAGTCCGCAGGAAAGCAGAGAGGGCCAAATTGTCTGGGGCATTTGAAAGGGTTCCAGGAGGCAGTGAGAACCAGCATTACTTTTCCCCGCTGGCACCTTTGCTGTGGCAGCAAAAGCTGGACGTTTGTCTTTTTTGCTCCGGAGGCTGCCGAAAGCGAAAACAGGTGCTTTTGAGGATGGAGTCCACAGGGAAAGCAGAGAGGGCCAAATTGTCTGTGGCATTTGAAAGGGTTCCAGGAGGCAGTGAGAACCAGCATTACTTTTCCCCGCTGGCACCTTTGCTGTGGCAGCAAAGCTGGACGTTTGTCTTTTTTGCTCCGGAGGTTGCCAAAAGCGAAAACAGGTGCTTTTGAGGATGGAGTCCGCAGGAAAGCAGAGAGGGCTTAATTGTCTGGGGCATTTGAAGAGGTTCCAGGAGGCAGTGAGAACCAGCATTACTTTTCCCCGCTGGCACCTTTGCTGTGGCAGCAAAAGCTGGACGTTTGTCCTTTTTTGCTCCGGAGGCTGCCGAAAGCGAAAACAGGTGCTTTTGAGGATGGAGTCCGCAGGAAAGCAGAGAGGGCCAAATTGTCTGTGGCATTTGAAAGGGTTCCAGGAGGCAGTGAGAACCAGCATTACTTTTCCCCGCTGGCACCTTTGCTGTGGCAGCAAAAGCTGGACGTTTGTCTTTTTTGCTCCGGAGGTTGCCAAAAGCGAAAACAGGTGCTTTTCAGGATGGGAGTCCGCAGGAAAGCAGAGAGGGCCAAATTGTCTGTGGCATTTGAAGAGGTTCCAGGAGGCAGTGAGAACCAGCATTACTTTTCCCCGCTGGCACCTTTGCTGTGGCAGCAAAAGCTGGACGTTTGTCTTTTTTGCTCCGGAGGCTGCCGAAAGCGAAAACAGGTGCTTTTCAGGATGGAGTCCGCAGGAAAGCAGAGAGGGCCAAATTGTCTGTGGCATTTGAAAGGGTTCCAGGAGGCAGTGAGAACCAGCATCACTTTTCCCCGCTGGCACCTTTGCTGTGGCAGCAAAAGCTGGACGTTTGTCTTTTTACCACCGGAGGGCGCCGAAAGTGAAAAAAGGCGCTTTTTGAGGATAGAGTCCGCAGGAAAGCAGAGAGGGCTTAATTGTCTGGGGCATTTGAAAGGGTTCCAGGAGGCAGTGAGAACCAGCATTACTTTTCCCCGCTGGCACCTTTGCTGTGGCAGCAAAAGCTGGACGTTTGTCTTTTTTGCTCCGGAGGCTGCCGAAAGCGAAAATAGGTGCTTTGAGGATGGAGTCCGCAGGAAAGCAGAGAGGGCCAAATTGTCTGTGGCATTTGAAAGAGTTCCAGGAGGCAGTGAGAACCAGCATCACTTTTCCCCGCTGGCACCTTTGCTGTGGCAGCAAAAGCTGGACGTTTGTCTTTTTACCACCGGAGGGCGCCGAAAGTGAAAAAAGGCGCTTTTGAGGATAGAGTCCGCAGGAAAGCAGAGAGGGCTTAATTGTCTGGGGCATTTGAAAGGGTTCCAGGAGGCAGTGAGAACCAGCATTACTTTTCCCCGCTGGCACCTTTGCTGTGGCAGCAAAAGCTGGACGTTTGTCTTTTTTGCTCCGGAGGTTGCCAAAAGCGAAAACAGGTGCTTTTGAGGATGGAGTCCGCAGGAAAGCAGAGAGGGCCAAATTGTCTGTGGCATTTGAAGAGGTTCCAGGAGGCAGTGAGAACCAGCATTACTTTTCCCCGCTGGCACCTTTGCTGTGGCAGCAAAAGCTGGACGTTTGTCTTTTTTGCTCCGGAGGCTGCCGAAAGCGAAAACAGGTGCTTTTGAGGATGGAGTCGCAGGAAAGCAGAGAGGGCCAAATTGTCTGTGGCATTTGAAAGGGTTCCAGGAGGCAGTGAGAACCAGCATCACTTTTCCCCGCTGGCACCTTTGCTGTGGCAGCAAAAGCTGGACGTTTGTCTTTTTACCACCGGAGGGCGCCGAAAGTGAAAAAAGGCGCTTTTGAGGATAGAGTCCGCAGGAAAGCAGAGAGGGCTTAATTGTCTGGGGCATTTGAAAGGGTTCCAGGAGGCAGTGAGAACCAGCATTACTTTTCCCCGCTGGCACCTTTGCTGTGGCAGCAAAAGCTGGACGTTTGTCTTTTTTGCTCCGGAAACGTCCAGCTTTTGCTGCCACAGCAAAGGTGCCAGCGGGGAAAAG